>NC_062197.1:1643572-1651072 GCF_912470025.1 Vespa velutina
AAGGAAAAGAGAAAGAAAAAAAAAAAGAAAAAAGAAAATTAAGAAAAAGATATACGAAAGGTAAAAATATTATTGTCAAGATTTTTCATCGATTCTTGTTCTTTTTTCTTCTTCTTCTTCTTATTCTTCTCTTTTCGTCGTTTACGTCTATCGTAATCGTCCATATACGCGCGAGATCGAGACAAGGATCTCACGATCGCGCGTGCTTCGGGATCGGCCCTGCATGGATCATCTTAGCGAAATTTTTCCTGCCTGAGTTATTAATCGAAAAAATAAGGACCCGATCTTTCTCTAGCGATCGACCGTTTCAAGCATGACCTTGAACACTTGTGTCTCGATGGTACCCCCACCGCCAACCCCCCACTCCGCCCCACCAATTCTTGATATCGATCAAGAGAACAATTTGATCCAATAAAAATTATAAAGGAAAATTAATCAATATATATATATATATATATATATATATATATATATATATATATATGAATATAAATTCGTAATCATTTTGTTCGTAATCTCGAATAAAACGATTCATCATTGATCGATTAAGAGAAACAATTTCGGGGGAGGGGGTGCCTTCGACGATGAGCGAGATTATTGAAGGGAACCAAAAAAAAAAAAAAAAAGAAAAAACCCAAAAAAAAAAAACAAGAAAAAAAGCAAACGAAACAAGAAAAAAAAAACAAAAGAAAAGTAAAGAAAGAATGTGTGACGCAAAAACTAATATCAAAATTTGTATGCCCGTAACATATCATGCTGTAAATTAATCCCACCACCTTTGCCCGTGATGACTAACCTGATAGCCTAACGATGGGTATCCTTGCAGGTGCCGTACTGCGCCCAATTGGTGAGCAATAGCGCGTGTTGTGTGCATCGGTAATCACGTCACTTCTACCTCACCTATAATCTACCTGCCTATCTATATCTTCTGTCTCTTTTCTATCTATAAAGAAATTATATATATATATATATATATATATATATATATATATATATATATATGTATGTATGTATATGCATATATACATATATCTAGATATATGTATGCATATGTATATATATATATATATATTTCTCTTTGTTGGTTTTTTAACTCTATTAGTTAACTATCTACTGTCACGACCAAGCGAGCTCGAGTGCTTATTTTTAACTTAAAAACTTGCCTGCTTTATTAAATCGATTATTTTCTCGATCGATCGCTCGATTTGCCTTCTTTGCTCGTTCTCTAAACTTTATTTCTTTCTTTTTTATTTTTTCTTTCTTTTTTCCTTTTCTTTTCTTTTCCCTCTTATATATATATATATATATATATATATTTTTTCTTTTCGTTTTACGTCTTTCTCGTCGTCCACTTTTACTTTTTACCTTCGTTATCTTCCAGCTAAATGAAATCTCTCTTTCATTCTATATTCCCATAATCTCCTTACCTATCTCCCTACCTATCTCGTTCTCTTTAACTTTCTATCTTCTTCTATCTGCCTTGTCTTTCCCAAATCACAAAAAAAAAAATTCGTAATAATAATTATCTTTAGAGGACTCTCGTCGATCGCCGCACGCTGATCACCAAAGCTTTCTTGTCTCGACAGAGACTCGCGAGCACGCAGCATGATCGTTCGTCGCGTTCTCACGAGAGTGTTCTCGACCGTGACGTCATTACTCCATTTTACAATAATATTACTTAATATAACATATCCGCTGACAAGATTATACCTACATACATATATCTATGCATATATATATATATATATATGTGTGTGTGTATGTATATATGTATGCGTATGTAACGACAATGCTTTATTTTCTCTATGATTAATTTCACGAAGATTTTTTAATTCATAATAAAACATTGAAATTCTCATTTATTCATTTATTTACATTTCGTTCGCGTTTAATTATTCATCGTTTTATATCATTTGAAAACAAAAAAAAAAAAAAAAAAAAAAAAGAAAAGATTTTCAATTATATAGCTACGATTTATCTTCGTTATCATCGATTATTTTTCTATATGATCGTAGATAGATCGATCGATCGATCGATCGGCCGAGAACGAAAATATTGATCTATCTCTCGTGCAATGGCTAGAAATATCTGCACGTTTTCAAAATTTGCATGCAACCTCCCCCACCCCACCACCACCACCTCACCCTGGCCCCCCCCCCCAATATTCGTTAACTTCCACTTTCCATTTGAGATAACAAAAACAAAAGAAAGAAATAAATCCAAACGCAATCCATACATTATCTGATAATAACTTTAACCAATTAAATATTTTTGAACCGATCCCTAATTAATTCCTATCCCCGACCGCCCCCCCCCGTACGCACACTTCGACACATTACTGTCTTGTTGGTATCAAGCGAACGATGGGTTTAATGGGGGTCTCCGTTCACGTTTCTTCCCGTATCTTTTTTGTATCTCGTTATGGTCGTTTGCAGCGCACGAAGAAGACGAAAACACGTAATATCTATATACAAAAATACAAACACAAGCACACATAATGCATCTTGAATGAGTTTTTTTTTCCTTTTTTTCTTATCTTTATTTGTTGGTTAGTTCTCTCTCTTTCCTTCTTACTTTCTCTATTTCTTTCTTTCTTTCTTTCTTCCTTTCTATGTTGTTTCTTCTTTTTTCTTTTCTTTGTCTTTTCCTTTTCTTTTTTTTTTTTTTTTTTTTTTTTTCTTTTTTCTTTACCGTTCTTTATCTTCCACTAGACTTTTGTTGTTACACTCGAGAGCCTCTCTTGCACCCTCCTCTGATTTGCATTCGAGATTCGATAGAAGCACCAAAAGTCTTTCTTTCTCTCTCTCTCTCTCTCTCTCTCTATCTATCTATCTATCTCTATCTTTCTTTCTCTTTCGTTCTCTCTCTATCTCTCTATCTCTTTCTATCTATCTCTATCTCTGTCGATATTTGCTCGTCCGACGATCCTGGTGATTTTCACAATCGAAGCGTTTTACAAATGCGCGAATAGTAATATCTTAAATATTTTCTATTATTTTTATATTTTTATATATATATATATATATTTATCCTCTCGTTAGATATCACAAAATTGCCAGGAACGAATCCGAGCGTAGTGAGAACTTAGAGATCTGTCGTCGGGTCTCGAGAAACATATTATGGAAATTCATTGTTTTGTTTCCCTTCCCCCACCCCCCTCGAATGTCAGCATGATTGTCATTACGATTATTGTAATTTGTGATCGTTTTGGAACGTGTCCTTTTGATTCACGATAATAATAATAATAAGAAAAGAAAAAGAACAAAAAAAAAAAAAAAAAAAGAAAAACAAGAGAAAATAAAAAAAGAAAACGTAAAAGAGGAAAGAAACAAGGTATTGGAGCGGCCATACGAGAGGACGTCACGAAAGGAAATAAAATGGACGACGGGATTGTTCGATTCATCGATCTTACCCTTACTCCACACGGCGGAACGAAGTGGTATAATTTAGAGAAACAATGAATTAACATATTATGTTGAACGAGTACCTCCTCTCTTGTCCTTGAATGGCCGAAGTGTCTCCGATAGAATTGTTTGAAATTATTTTCGTCAGATTCGTGGTGACGCATTTTTTGTTTTTTTCTTTATCTTTTTGTTTTTTTTTTTCTGTTTTTTTTTTTTTTTTTTTTTTTTTTTTGTTATTCGCCGCAAAAGTCGTACGTTTGGAGAAAAAAAAAGAAAAGAAAAGAAGAAAGGTCAAAGGACTCTTCGGCTCGAAGGACGGAGATTGAAAAAGAAAAGAAAAAAAAGACAGACAGACGCGCGCGCACGTACACACACATACGCACACACACACACACACACACACATACACATTCACATACATACAAACACGTACACGTACAAAAAGAAAAAAGAAGCTACATGCAAGTGAAATACACATGGGGCACACACGGATACACAAGCGCACACACAAACACATACACACAAATCGGTGTAAATGGCTTCCTTCCGCCGTGGCTAACCCGAGAACGAACGAAACTCTCCGCAGGACGGGCAGTTATGCTGCAGCTACGATTACGGCTGCGCTGGCGATCTGGGCGACGAGCAACAGCAACGTGATACAATCGGTGCTCCTGAGTCTCTCGTACAGCCTCTATCGGACGCTACGAGGTGGTCGTTGGTCGAGGGTACACAGGAAGCAGCTGTACCAGCGGTCACCAGGTCCTATCATCAGGTCGAGTCTGTCTCATCGTCCTACTCCTCCTCCATCTACTCTTCATCGTCATCGACATCAGGAAATTCATCAGGGAATTCATCGGGGCCAGGTAGAAAGGTTTACCTCGGCAGTTCCAGACAGCAGTTCGTCCAATCGCGAAACGATCGTCGAGCCAGAGTCCTCGATCATCATCAACAGCAACAACAACAGTCACAACAACAACAACAACAACAACAACAACAACAGTCACAACAACAACGGGCAACAACGACGTCGTCTACGTCGACGACAAGGAGTCAACAGGGCTTCGGCGGAGAGACGACGTCGTCGACGGTGTCGGCATCGCGAGGTACGACCATGGCGTCGACGACGTCGCCGACGAAGAGTAGCAAGGATCGAAATAATCTCATCGACGGTGTTAGAACGACTCGACATCGAACGGCATCGACCTTATCCTCCTCCTCATCCTCATCCTCCTTCTCTACCTCCTCTTCATCCTCAAGCTCGTACTCCAGCTCATCCACATCCTCAGTCTCTTCTTCCAGCAATTCGGCACCAACAGCAGCAGCAGCAACAGCAACAGCAACAGCAACGGCAGCATCCTCATCCGTCACGCTGCTCGTCCCATCCTCGTCAACGATCGACGATACCTCCTCGACGTTCGCCTCGAAAACGGCAACTTCGGAAACAAAGAAAACGTCCGAATCTATTTCATCTATTGCTGCCACTGTTGCTACTACCGATATTGGTGCTGTTAAGGTTAATACCGGTGACGTTTCTTCTCGCGATCGTCGATCCTCCTCGTTATCGTCGGTTGGACGCCGTCGCAAGGACGATAAGGACGAGTCCTTTTTGGTACGCGGTAGCGCCACTTGAACGAGCCGTATCTCGAGGGAGCTAGAAAAGAGAGATATATAATCGTCGAGATGTTCGGTAAGGCATTCCACGGGACGTAAGGATTTCTTTGAAGGGAGGGGAAGATTGAGATCGTACCGAGGTTGCGTCAGCCTGATTAACGACGACGATCACGATTACGCGTACACGAGAGAGAGAGAGAGAGAGAGAGAGAGAGAGAGAGAGAGAGAGAGAGAGAGAGAGAGGGAGAAAAAGAGAGTGAGAGAGAGAGAGAGAGAGAGAGAGAGAGAGAGAGAAACCGAAGAAACCTACGAAATGTCCCTAAAGGACGTCGAGCAAGTGGTCAGGATAAAAACTCCAGGAGTCGAGAGGAGGCCTACGTGCTTCCCGAATTCGCAGATTCCTTTTCTTCTTCTTTTTTTTTTCTATTTTTTTTTTCTCCTATTATATATATATATATATATATATATATATATATATATATATATATATATATATATACATATATACACAGGATCGATTCGAGTTCGCTGGCTTTCTCCTTCCTTCTCTATTTCCTTCCACCCCCCTCGACCCCGAAGTCGATAAGAACAGCTGCTTTCCAACGATCGAACACGCGTTACGTGGATCGAGCAGGAGCTTTAGCCGAGCTTTTTCGATGAGCTTTTTATGAGCCTTCGATATGCTTTCGGAAGACTCGCTTATCACCGATCGATCGTCGTCCAATCGCCGATACGCGAGTCTTCGATCGTAAAGTGTATATGTACCTATATATATGTATATATATATATATATATATATATATATATATATATATATATATATATAAAATGACGATGATCGTACGAGTGAGCTGTATAAAAAAAAAAAAAAAAAAAAGAAAAAAAAAAGTAACACTTTCGTCTTATGTATTTCGGCGTATTTCGATCGAACAGGTAGCGCACAATATTTGGGCCTTATAAGAGTATAAAATTCAATGTTCCGCTGAACTATGACTCCTAGCGATTATGAAGAAGATGAAGAAAAAATAAATAAATAACAAGTATATATATATACATACATACATACATACATACATACATACATACATACATACGTACATACGTACATACATACATATATACATATATATATATATATACATACATACATACATTCATACAGACATACATACATATATACATACATACATACATACTTACGTACGTACCTACTTATGTACTTACGTATTTACACGATAATTCTTTCTCCTTTGAGAAAATTCGACAACGTGATTATATAAGCGATATATATATATATATATATATATATATATATATTCATATGTGTATATGATATATTTGTGTATCGTAAGAAAATGAATGCCGCGATAAAAATAGGAAAAGTTCTAAAAATATGACGGAACAAGGAATTCCGAAATGAGCGTGTATTACGATTGCATATTTATAGGTGCGTGAGATATATCGTATATTGCAAAAAAGAAAAAAAAACAATATATATATATATAATATATTCTATATATATACATATATATATATATGTGTATGTATATGTGTATATTCGACGGTATATAAAAAAAAAAAAAAAAGAAGAAAAAAAAGCAAACGAGAGACGAAAATTATCAATCTTATTCGATATTGATATGTATTGATCTCTAATTATCATTCTCGATCATTGCCGGATCGAGGATTTCAAGATGGACGGTTATATACGGAGTATATAACTTCTATATGTTTATATGTATATATAAATATATATATATATATACATATATGCATATATATATTTATATATATATATATATATACATAAAAAAGGATAGAGTATATATACTCTATTATATATATAACGATGATGATTATATCATATCTCGCGACAATATATGTAAGTACATAAACTTACGAATATGAAATAGACAAGATGAAAGGGAAGGAGAAAGAAGAAGAAAAACAAAATGAGAAATATAGTATTGAATCTCGATAATCGTCTTAGCTCGCGTGCTTGCGATTACGATTATTTCATAGTTATAATACGCTTTCGAAAGAGAGAGAGAGAGAGAGAGAGAGAGAGAGAAAGAGAAGAAAAATAAATAATACATAATAAGATGGTCAAAGCGACGAGGTGCCAGAAAGAAATAGAAGAGAGAGAGAGAGAGAGAGAGAGAGAGGGAGAGATTGAAAAAAAGAAAGAAAATGAAAAAAAAAAAAAAAAAGATAGAAAGAAAACAGATCGACGGTATTATTATTATATTCCGTAAATGTATGGAATCTCGTTAATGCGATCGAAGAATTAGTACATGACAGTAAGTACATACATATGTATATGTATAATAACATAGCATGAAGGCTTTTGCTCGATCCCACTCGGCTCAAAAATGGGCGAACGGACGACACGGCGAAGCGAAAAGTCGAAACCTTTTTCTTTCCGTTTCTTTTCTTTTCTTTTCTTTTTATTTCTCACTTTTTCTCTTTTTGTATTTTCATTCGT
>NC_062197.1:1656072-1663572 GCF_912470025.1 Vespa velutina
GTAAGTGCGCGTATCGTTTCAATAAGTAAAAAAAAAAAAAAAAAAAAAAAAAAAGTCCATCGGTACTACAATGTTACGTCTTCTACGATTTTTTTTTTTGTTTTTTTTTTTGTTTTTTTTTTTCTTTTTCCTTTTTTTTTTCTTTCATGTTTCTTTACAATAGAACACGTTCGATTGAATATGAATTAGAATCATGATACTTCTTATTTTTATTAATTTTTCTTTATTTTTCTTCAAAATTTATCATTCACAAAATACTTTATTTCTTTTTTATTTCTTTCCTTTTTCTTCTTTCTTTTCATATTTAATATCGATAATATTTACACGATAGTGTTTTCCTTTCGACACGAAATAAACAATTAAAAAAAAAAAAAAAAATATATATATATATACGTGTGTGTACATATACTCATAAATTAGATGAATCATGGATTTCACTGACAGGATGATATAGAGACAATGCTTTTTTTTTTCTCCTAAGTGAAATTTTGAAATTCAACGATAATAATGATAATCTACTTTTTTCTTTATTATTTTGTCGAATAATAATAAATCCCCAAAGTTTCCTTAGTAACATTTTGTCGTAATATTATTTTTTCAAGGTATATAAAAACGAATAAATAATATTCATCTTTTAGTAATTAATATAATGAACGTATTTCCGTAAATAGAATTCGCGAAAAAAACGTAACATCGTTTATTTCATTCCTATGAATATTTCAATGAATTGGTTCCACAGTAAGAAAAAACAAAACAGAAAGAAAATAATTGGAAAAATAGAAAAAGATAGAGAGAGAGAGAGTGAGAGAGAGAGAGAGAGAGAGAGAGAGAGAGAGAAACAAATGCCAGTATCGCGACCAACACTGCCGTTTTTTTCACGTTATTCCACGCAGTATTTCACGTTATCGCGAGCGAAAACAAAAAGCAATAAATTTTGTCATAGTAAAACATAAACATAGAAAATAGCGTGGTTACGAGATAATCCAAATAAATAAATAGTTAAATGCATAGATAAATAAATGAATGAGTGAAGATATAAATAAATAAATAAATAAATAAATAAATAAATGAATAAATGAATAAGTAAACCGGAGACAAAATTTTTGAAAAAAAAGTAAATGCAACAAAATCATCTCATCTGAATTTTTAAACGAATGACGTTCAAATCAGTTTCCTGTCTTCTCATCTTTCCGCAGAAGGAAATTTTCGAATGAACAATAAAAAAATAAATACAAATTAGGACAAGGGGTTTAAGAGGAGGATGAGCATACGAGGGGGAAACGAACAAAAGAATTCATTTTTTTTCTAGTCAGCTCTTAAAAATAAGAGAATTTTCATTAGTTATTTTTACGACTTTTATTTTGAAGTAAGTATATAAGGTTTGTTTTTTTCAAGAATGAGTGAGAGAGAGAGAGAGAGAGAAAATGCATATGTTACAAGGAATGTGCAATGAGTACGTTTCAAGGAAGGACGTCGTAAAGAAAGATTAAAGTGTATGTATGAGAAAAATATAAAGTATGCATGTATGAGAGAGAGAGAGAGAGAAGGTAGAAACAATTGCACGATTGCGATTATCAATTTTAATATATTCTTAATTATACACATATATAAAACTATTATTAATTATCAGATTTATAATTTATATTAAATCGTCGATTAATGAATATTATCGCCATTATTTTTATGATGATGATGATGATCTTTATTATGATTATGATTATAATTATTATTATTCTTCTTCATCTTCTTATTATTATTATTAATATTATTATTATTATTATTATTATTATTATTATTATTATTATTATTATTATTATTATTATTATTATTATTATTATTATTATTATTATTATTATTATTATCATTGATCAGTTATAATCGCTGCAGCCATATAATACCTTTGTAAATGAGAATCAAGACACTGACGGCTAGGAAAAAAACTTAATAAATTGAAATTCTATTAACCCAAACGCGTTAGATGATCATTAAAAACCCTCGGACAATAAAAGTTACTTATTAATTGTAAGTATTTACTCGTTTATATTTTATTCTTCATCCTTGTCATTTAATGGATTTTTTTCTTTTCTTATTTTTTCTCCTTTTTTTTTCTTTTTTCTTTTTTCTTTTCTTTCGTTTTTTTTTTCTTTTTTTTTTTTTTTGATCGGATCAACTTCAAGGGATAAATTTTTACTCGTCGTTTATATTTTATTCCTGATCCTTCTAACATTGTTATCAAATTTGATCGAATTAAATTCAAAAGATAAAAAAATTGTCTCAATTACGAATTGAGAAAAATATTTCTTTCTAAATAGTACGAATGAGAAGTTAATTAACACAAAATCACGTGATTCTGAATCGATATCTTATCTAGCATGAGAAAGATGATAAGCGAGCATGATTATTCAAGTTTTCCTTGTTTACATCTAAAATTATATAATAGAAAAAGAAACTTGCTTAATGATTGGCATGAATATTAATCTAATTAAATGAATTATTTGATGTATTTATTCTCTTTCTTTTTTTTTTTTTTTTTTTTGCTGCTTCTTCTTCGTAATTTTTGAAGTTTTACGATAGATAAGATGGAGTAAATGATGATCGGTAGTGATATGAAAAATACGATCGTAATAAAATTTTTCAATTATTTCAAAATCGTTCTACGAGATACGATCAGAAGGAAAAATAATAATAATGAACCGATAATCACTTTGAAAGATTTTTTCAATTATATTAACTCGAAATGAATCGATATTTTAAAATTTAAAAAGAACAACATCTTGCAGTAAAAAAAAGTTTCCTTGAAAATTAATTTTAACATAAAATCTTTTAACGAGAAAATATTTAAAAAGAAAATATTATCCCCTTACGAATTGAAATTCATTATTAAACCGCTAAACGATAAGATTATACCGCTAACGATTATTACGCATAACAATAGCGAATATCGTCGATTATGAAATGTTTTCACGAAGAAGCGTTAATTCCCATGACGTAAATACATACATGATGTTATTTAAAATATTTATCCTAAACTATCATATGAAAGCTTAATTTGTAAAAAATTGATATATCAGAAATTTTGATTTCCATTGAAACGTTACTACTTGTCCCGCTGTACGTTTTCTTTTCTCTTTTTGTTTTTTGTTTCTTTTTTTTTTTTTTTTTTCGTTTTAAAACCGAACAACGACAAAGAACGCATTACAATATTATTCCATTGACTGATCTACAAAAGAAGTCTGTGAACTTTCGGGTCATCTATTCTACATTTATACGTTCCCTTTGTACGAAACTAATAAAAGAATGAAAAAAAAAGAAAGAAAGGAAACAAAAATACATACATACATATATATATATATATATATATATATATATATATATATGTATATATATGTATATATATAGTAATTTCTCTCGAAATGGATGCAAATATAACATGCGATAGAAATAAATATTACAATTTCATTGATAATAACTATTAAATTCGAATTTATGATTTATTTATTATTCGCTGATTTCATTATCATTATTTCGTTTCGTTTTTCATTTTCGCTTTCGTTTAACTTTTTTATCTTCATTAAAAATAAATAAAAACACATGTTAAAAGCGTCGATTATTCCATTTAAATGTATGCATATTAAAGAGAAAAATTACGGATAAGAAAAAGAAGGGGAAAGAGAAATGATAAAAAAAAAAAAAAAAAAAAAAAAAAAAAAAGGAAAGAAAAAAATATAAAAACAAAGAAATTTTTTTGACCCACTTAAGAATTCAATTCAAATCGATAAAATATTAAAGACGACGACGACGACGACGACGACGACGACGACGACGATTTATTTACAAATTCGCGTATAGATCGAATCTCTTGTACGCTCCTGGGGCATGCGCATAAATGGATTTGTTAGGAGTACGAAGAAGTGTGATCGTGGAACAGTAAGCGACATGTTAGATACATATGATATTTTTCTCTTTCTGTTCTGTATTTATAAATAAAATAGAAATGGCGCATAAATATACATATATGTAGATCGGGGTGATCGATAAAGAGAGAAGAAGAAGAAGAAGAAGAAGAAGAAGAAGAAGAAGAAGAAGAAGAAGAAGAAGAAGAGGAAGAAGAAGAAGGAGGAGGAGGAGGAGGGAAGAAAAAAAAAAAAAGAGGAAAGAGAAAAAAAAAGGAAACATGTGATGGGTCATTGTTGTGAAGGTGAATGTACTAAGTGTTTTTTTTTTTCTTCGGCGAAGAAAATTCTTCGAAAGAAAAAATTGTGAACATTGATTAACGATAGCAATGAGGCCGAGGACGAGGACGAGGACGAGGAAGAGGACGTGGAAGAGAAGGCCGGCAACCCTCGCAGTACAGGTATCGTCGCGTTGCTGTATACACGTATCATCATTGGAAAGCTCCTCTCTTCTCTCATTCTAAACTGACATCCTCATAGAATCGATATTGTCGTGAGAGTTATATTTTGAGAGAGAGAGAGAGAGAGAGAGAGAGAGAAAGAGAATTAGCGTGCGCGCGCATACGTACACGTGTTTTTCTGTATCCGTATCTGTGTCTGTTTGTATGTGTGTGTGTGTACGTGCGTGTGTGTTTATTGAACATTATTAAACGAAATCAATTTTCATTCGTTAATTACGTTCATTTTTAAATAACTTAAATTCATTCGACTTTCTAATTTATTCAATTATTTATTCGTTTATTTATTCATTGATTCGTTCCTTCGTTCGTTTATTTATTTATTTATTTATTCAAGTTTTTTCTACAAACAGTTAAAAAAAAAAAAAAAGGATATAAGGGGATATAATCATTTTCTGTTTCTATTATTTTTATTTGAATTTTATCCCCCCCCCCCCCCCCTCCTCCCTTCCCTTTTCTTTTTCTTTCCTTTTTACGTTTCAATTGAAAATCCACATCATGTCAGAAACGAAGGATCTGAGAAATGTGAAAGAAGAGGAGATTCAAAGATTCCTCGATTCCTTCGATATAGTCCTGTCGGATTGTGACGGTAAGATTAGAAATAAATATTATATTTTACATTTAATTGAAATTTTTCTGTTTTTTATTCTTCTTCTTCTTCTTCTTCTTCTTCTTCTTTTTACCATTTTTTCGTGAACGACACAGGTGTTCTCTGGCACATCGATTCGCCCATTGAAAATAGTATCGAAGCTTTGAAAAAATTGCAAAGCTTCGGAAAGAAGATATTTCTCGTGACGAACAATGCAACGACCGGTACAAGAAAGATTTGTGAAAGACTTCGTATTAATGGTCTCGAGACTAAAGATGTGAGTAATTAAAATATCTTCTCAATTAATGTCATTTCAAAATCCAATTATTCATGCCAATGATTTTTTAATATTGTCGATCAATATGATCGTCGATATCAATCGATTTTTTATATCTATTTGCATTTGTTAATTCTACCTATATATATATATATATATATATATATATATATATATATATATATATACATACATGCATATAAGTCGTTTTTGTTTTCTTTAAAAAAAAAAAAAAAATAGAATATAACATTTGTATGAATCGATAATAATATATTTAAAGATACATTTCACAGAAAATAATTATCTTTTGAACAATGATGTATTACTCATGACCATAAATGTTAGGCTAAATAATAGGCATTTAAGCGAGCGATGTAACAATGAAGTTAAAAAATATATTTTAAAGAGAGAGAGAGAGAGGGAGAAAGATAGAAATAGAAAGAGAGAGAGAGAGAGAGAGAGAGAGAGAGAGAGAGAGAGAGAGACGATTTGTCTTATTAGGTTAAAAAAGTTAATATTATCAGTAGCTTGTTATTCTTTCGTTCGATTATACGAATTTGTTATTTCGATTATTCGACTGAAGCTATCAAACGGACGAAAATATTCCAATATCTAAAAAATATAATGTAAATAATTACGAATTAACATTAACTCTTTTATTTTCAGGAACAAGTTATTATTCCATCGAAAGTTATAGCCTGGTATTTAAAGAAAATTAATTTTCAAGGTCAAGCCTTTACCATCGCTATGGAACCCTTTCGAAAGGTTCTAATAGATGCCGGTATTGAGTTATTGGATGAAAAGGTATGCTTTTTTGATTATATAAAAAAATGAGAAAATAAAAAGAAGAAAAAAGAATCATTTAACATTTAAGAAAGGATTGAATGACACTTTTGATTGTTTCAATTAATTAGGAACCAAATGTTTATCCAGACAACGTTCCAGCAACCGTCAATTCGGTCAAAGATCGGCAATCAGTGAAAGCTGTGATCACTGATTTCGATGTGAATTGTAATTGGGCCAAATTGACCTTAGCCATTTCGTGTTTGAAACGTAAAGACGTATTGTATCTTACTGGTGCCCTTGACAAATGGGTATCTTGTGGCAATGGTAGCCTGATATTAGGTACAATATTCATTGTCATTCAATTGATCTTTTATATCTTTGAAGAGTAATTTGTCAATTGTAATTTCGCAGGACCGGGCCCATTGATCGACATAGTCACTGAAGGTAGCGGTAGAACGCCAATTTCTTGTGGAAAACCCAGTGACACATTGAGAAATTATATTTTCGAATTTTGTAACGTTATCAATCCAAAACGATGTTTATTCATTGGCGACACGTAAGTTTCTATTAACATTTTTCGTCGCTTCTTTTTTTTTTTTCCTCTATTTCTTTCCTCCCCCCCCACCCCCCCAATTTTTTGTTCTTTTTTATCTTTCTCATCTTCTTCTTCTTCTTCTTCTTCTTCTTCTTTTTTCTTCTTCTTCTCTTTTATTATTATCTCCTTTTTGAATATTTATTTCAGAGTAAATCATGATATGAAATTTGGTGCCTTGTGTGGCTTTCAAAAGTTCTTTGTTAGCACCGGCTGTGACAGTTTTGAGGATTCACAAAGAAACGATGATACACGTCCCGAATATTATCTACCAAATTTTGGCCAATTACTATCCATCCTCGAGGCAATGGCTTGAAAATTTATAGAAATATAAGGATATAATTAAGGAAAATTATATATCGTAATAGAGCATTGCGTTCTATTATTATTCTTTATTTTTCTCTGTCTTTTCTTTTCTTTTCTTTTCTTTTCATTTCATTTCCTTTTCTTCTGTTTCTTTTCTTCGGGACTGAATACGGTTGAATCACGATTTTACGTATTACGTATTAAATCTATCATTTTCTAATGTTAAATAAATATATCATTTATGAAAATTTCATTTCAACATGTAATAATAATAATAATGATAATAATGTTATTATTTTCGCATCGTCGTCTTTTCTTTTTTGTTTTTCAGTCGATAAGTGTATATATATATATATATATATATATATATATATATATATATATATATATATATATATATGTATATACACTTATTTATGAAAATGAAAAATTAGTCAACATAAAAAATAATATTATGACTACTTACTAATTTACATTGTTAAAGATGATATATATATAGTTGATATATATATATATATATAATTATTATAGTGTATAGT
>NC_062197.1:1666072-1673572 GCF_912470025.1 Vespa velutina
ATTTTCACTGAAAAATAATACGCATTAGAGTTTTGTTAGATAAATCGAATGAAAAAAATCTCAATGGTTCAGATCTAATCGAAAATAGTTTATTCGATGATTTTTGATCATCGTAATGTTTCGAAAAAATATAAAGAAAATACAATTAAAAAGAAAAGATAAGTGTGTATGTATATATTTATATATATATTGTATATATATATATACATCTTTTTTTTTTCATTAGGAATACAGTTCACGGATCGTGATAACCTGCAGCATTGCGGTGATCCTAGCGATCGTACTTTGGAACGTTAGAAAAAGTTCATCGAAAAAGTCAAATAATAAAAGCAAGAAAATAAGAAAAATGTCACATGAAAAGAGTAATGGTTGTGAAAAAAAGGTCGAAACTGAGAAGAAAAAAATTGAAAAGAACGGAGAAACGGTGTCCAATATTCCGAAACTTAAGTGGGTTAAAGTAGGTCGGGTCGAGGAACTCTATTACTATCCTTTGAAATCAGGACGAGGGAAGGCAGTGACGGAATGTAAATTTACGGAATTTGGAATATCGATAGAGAAGGATGGATTATTTACACTTAGAGATAGGTATTGAAAAATAATATTAAATTGATTGACAAATAATGTTGAAATTTTTTAAACTATAGACAAAAGATTTCTATTTAAATATATCGATATAATGATATTATAAAAAAAATTTCAATATAATTTATCGATCAATCTAATAACTACGTTATAATAAAATTTTTCAATTTAATTATAAATATTTATAAAATATCATAAATATTGACATTGTTCATTGGCATTCAATTTAACGGTCTCATTGAACGGTAATCAACTATTTATATGAATTAATTCGTATTCTAGTATGTGAAATAAGAAATTAATGAGAACATAAATTCGAATAATTTTTGTTAAATGTATTTGTTAAATGTACGTGCCAAGAACAAATATAGTATATTATACGAGTATATAAATATATATTAAAGTGTTAAATGAGAAATAAATGTGGGATTATATTCGACAGAATGTTTTTGGTTTACAACGACGAGACTTATAAATTTCAAACGGGTAGACAGTATCCAACGATGATTCTAGTCAGTCTATCCGCCGTAGATGAGTACAAGGTAAAATTAGAAGCCGTAGGAATGCCAAGTGTCGTCTTTAGAGTACCAGAGAAATCCGAAAAGAGTTCTGCAGCCATTGAATGTACGATGTGGTGGGGGGAGCCGGTAAAGTGTATCGATTGTGGTCCTGAACCTGCTGAATGGTTATCTAGGTAATGCATACTAGAAAGTCTTATATAGAAAGTTCATTGATCGAGGGGTTGACTGACCTATTTTTTTTTTATCAAAAAAAAAAAAAAAAAAAAAAAGAAAAAAAGAAAGAAAGAAAGAAAGAAAAGAAGATATACGAAGAAAACAGAGGGGATAACACAGCGATCTTTTTTTTTTCTTTTTAATTACAGATTTTTAACCGGTACAAATTCGGGCTTACGTTTGGGTTATTCTTTGACCGATAGACGACAAATTACTACAGGACCTTGGGAACGTTTTTGCAAAGTTTATAATACTCTTCGTGACGAAGATGCGGTAAGTTAATATTAATTCAATTGACATAACGTATCTATATCTATGTTTTATATATTTATCATAAAAATAATTATCTCTTTGATTCTAATAGGGCTTGTTCTCAGATATTACGAGTTACATGTTAATGACATCTCAATCACTCGATAATCTGAACGAACGATTGGAAAACCCCGTACCAGCTTTACAATTCCGTCCTAATATCGTTGTTTCCAGTGAGAAATCATTTGTCGAAGATAACTGGGAATGGATAAAGATAGGTGATCGTGCTATTATTAGAAACGTTAAACCTTGTTCAAGGTAAATACATATGTCTAGTGTATAATAATCAAACGGTTAAATTGATAATGTATCACATTTTTATATATTATTTTTATTAATTTTAATTGTCGATCATTCAAGATGTAAAATGATCAAAGTCGATCCAAAAACCGGTAATACCGAGAAGGAGGAACCATATAAAACTTTAAAATCGTAAGAGACGATCTAATCGAATTCTCTCGATCTAATCGATTGACAATTAAAATATTCTTGTTAATGATCTTTCATTTCTTATTTTAGTTTTCGAGAACAAACGGATCCAAATAGAATTTCCGTCGATGGATCAGCTCCGATAATGGGTATATATTGTGGATCATACGTCACTGGTCGTGTTAAACTTGGAGATGACGTGTTCGTTCACGTATCAGCCGATAATATTGAAAATTCGAAAATCTCTAACGAGGATATATCTAAATCTAAAACGTGTTAACCTCCTATAATAGCAGCTATGAAGGCGTGCCTTTGTTTTGTTAATGCAATTATAATCCGCAATGTGGATCGTACGCTTCGTCGAATAGAAAATTTGTTAAATATTTTTAAAGAAATGAAAATGTTCCCAATGATAATTTCAAAAGATCAAATTAAATTATTTTTCAAGACATATTAGGCTAATATATTTCTTTCCTTTATATTATTTCGAAAAATGATACGAGAAAAATTACAAGCCTAAATAGTCTCGAAAAATAATAATTGATTTTAATGGGATCATTTAGGAATCTTTGATTTCCGATCTGTTGTTGCATTTAAAAATTGAAAGGATTGAATTGCTTAAATAATTAAAGTCAAAGAAAGAAAGAAAGATAGAGAAATATAAAAATAGGAAGAGCAACGATATAAAATCTTCTTATAATTAAATTAGAAAATGTCGATCGCTCGATTTCTTCGAACGAATAAGAATCGAGGAGTCCGATTATAGCACGACAATAATCGATAAATCAAAATGTTCTTATTATTAGAATGACGAAAATATAAATTCGTTGAAGCGCACTTAAAATCAATTTCTAGCCATTTTTCTCTATTATATGTATATATATATATATATATATATATATATATGTTTTTTTTATAATATATATTATACATATGTATATTATACACAGGCGCAATGTTTGATGTATCAAACAAAGAAAGAAAAAAAGAAAAAGAAAAAGGAAAGAAGATTTATTTGATTATGCGCCCAATAAAAAGAGAAGGAAAAGGAAGAAAAGCAAAACAAAAAAAAAAAAAAAAAAAACAAATAAATGCCTTACTGTTAAAAAAAAGTAAAGAAAAGAAAATCTATATTGTTTTCGAGGTGTGCGTAAGAGAATAATAAAGTTTCACAAAATGACACAATTCTTCAATTTCAAATTGAATTCTAATTAAATTAATATTCCAATTCAATTATTTATATAATAAAAGAAAGATCGTCGTTTACGTTTGTTAAAATAAATATGAGCATGGATGCATTGGTTGGTTCTCGTTACGTATTCCCCCGTTTCTTTTCCTCTTGATTGATCTGAATGAACGAAAGAGAGACAGATAACAATGAGTAAAATATAAGAAAGAGAAAGAGAAAGAGAAAGAGAAAGTGATCGTTATCACCGAATGTAATAGCATCGTTTTAACCACTTAAAGTCTCGTTACAGTAGATGAGAATTGTATATACATATATGAGAACATACATACATAGATATGCATATATATGTATATATATATATATATATATATATATATATGTGAATATGTATGTGTATTTTAGAGTAGGGATGCTACATAACCTGTAGATGAACTCTATATATGTGAACTCTATCTCTGTTCTTACTCTCTTATTTCTTCTTTACTTTCTCTCTCTCTCTCACTCTCTCTCTCTCTCTCTCTCTCTCCCTCTTCAATCTTTTTTCATCGTCAGTCTACAATCAAGAGTCGCCGGTTATCGTTCAAGATGACCGGAATAATTCCATGGATCTGTTTCTGCGCGTTGTTTTCAGGAATATTTGCGAGTCAACATCGAAGAAAGGACGGTGAGTATGAGAATATATAATATATATAGAGACAGAGTGTATCAATAAAAAGTGTTCATCAAGATTATCATAAGGTCTAATGAGTTCTTTTTTTCTTTCTTTTTTTTTTTTTTTCTTTTTTTTTTTTTTTCTTTCGATAATGACCCAGTACAAAACAATTTTCTTCGATAAGTTCTCATCATAGTTTCATTTAATTTCGATTAACCTCTTAAACGGAATGATAAAACATCCTTCAAAAATCTTATTTGACAAACAATGATCAAAAGTCGCATATCGTTATTATTTGAATTTTTCTTATAATGATGCTGTGTCTGTTTCTTTTTTTTTTTTTTTTTTTTTTTTTTCTTTTCTTTTCTTTTATATGAAAACAAAACATTGACCTCTGCCATGGTGTTTTTCGAAAGGAGAAGAAAAGGAAACGAGAAAGAAAATAATCAAAGAACATAAAAATAATCCAAATAACTCATAATAATTCAATCGAATACTTCGTACCAATTATTATGTGATATATAATCGCTTTGACAATTAATTCCATCGGAGATAGATGTGATACGAATGTGTTCGATATTTTTTCTACTTCCTCTTCCTCTTCAAATCTTTCTTTCTTTCTTTCTTTCTTTCTTTCTTTCTTTCTTTTTTTTTTTTTCTTTTCTCTTCTTTTTCCCCATTTCTTTTGCGATCAATTTTATTAACAGACATGACAAATAGGATTTCAGAATACTTTGGGACACTTGAGAACGAATACACCAACGGAAGTTCAAGAGAAAGCAGCGAGGGATTTGATTAGAAGATTATTAGGGAATGACGTAGCTCGTTTATTCGATGTCATCGTCGATCCTAATCTCGGTCCTACGGGAAAGGATACTTTCCAGGTCGATTGTTCAATAGAAAAATGATTAGAATATATCACAATGAAACGTGTAAGAAAAAAAAATAAAAAAAAAAAAAACAAAAAAAAAATTGATTATCATTTTATCGTTGAAGATCAAGAAAAATGATCTTGAGAAGATCGAGATTCGTGGTACCTGTGGGGTCGCTGTTGCATGGGGTTTGCATTATTATTTGAAGAATTATTGCAACGTTCATATTTCCTGGGATGGAAATCAGATCGAGCTTCCACATATATTGCCAGATGTCCATGTTAGAATCACGTCGAACGATAGGTTGATCATTTAAAAATTATTTATTTTAAATTTTCATTTTAAATTAGAATAGGTATAATAGATTTAAGTTTTTACCCATTTTAAGGTTTAGATATTATCAGAATGTATGCACGTTGGGCTATAGTTCAGTTTGGTGGCAATGGGATCAATGGGAAAGGAATCTAGATTGGATGGCCCTTAATGGGATAAATCTTGCTCTCGCTTTTAATGGACAAGAAGCAATCTGGGAGAGAGTTTATGTCAAATTGAATCTAACCGTAGATGAGATAGACGAACATTTTGGTGGACCAGCTTTTCTTCCTTGGTAAGAATTTCGATAAAAAAAAAAAAGATCTTGTTTTTTCTTTTTTTCTTCTTTTTTTTCTTTCTCTCTCTCTCTCTCTCTCTCTCTCTCTCTCTCTCTCTCTTGCCGTCGTATCCGAAACAAATATTCTTTCATATATTAATTAAATCCTTGAATATAATCGAATTTAAATCTTAATAAATTTTAGGACCAGAATGGGCAATATTCGTGGATTTGGTGGATCATTGACTAATCATTGGCATTATCAAAGTATTCGTCTGCAACATCGTATACTTCAAAGAATGAGAGAACTCGGTATTATCCCTGTATTACCTGCTTTCGCTGGCCATGTGCCAAGAGCCTTCGCCAGATTATTTCCCAATGCCAAAATGGCTAAGATCGATAGTTGGAATAAATTCGAGGACAGATATTGTTGGTAAGAAAAATTGAATAAATGAAAAATAAAACGAAGAAAATAAATCAAATCATTCCATAGAAAATGACAAATTCAATTTGTATAATAATCACGATTCAATCCTCATTATGATTATATTTCAGTCCTTACTTGTTGGATCCTACGGATGAATTATTTCAAAGAGTCGGTGAAATATTTTTACGGGCGGTATGTTGTCCAAAAAGGAAAAAGAGAAAAAAAGCACAAATTTACGAACGAATTTTTATTATTTTTTTGTTTTTCTTTTTTTTCTTTTTTTTTCTTTTATTTTTACACCGTCTTACAATCTTTAAGCTCTTTCCTTCGAATTCCGTAGTACATCGAAGAATTTGGAACGAATCATATCTACAATTGCGATACTTTTAATGAAAACGAACCTGGCAATAGTGAGCTAAGTTATTTGGAAAACGTTTCAAGGTCAATTTACACAGTCATGAGTAACGTCGATACTCAAGCAATATGGTAAGACTAATAAAAGCTATTATTTTATTTGTTAATAAGAATGACTGAGAATCAATAGGAAGAAAAAAGTTTTTCAAGATTTGAAGAATTGTTTCTTTTTTATTGTTTTCTTTTTTTTCAAGGTTGATGCAAGGATGGCTCTTCGTTCATGATTTCACATTCTGGACCGAGCCCAGAGTGAAAACTTTTTTAACTTCGGTTCCTATCGTAAGTACAAAAAAAAAAGAGAAAAAAAAAAAGAAAAAAGGAAAGAAAATAATAATAATAATAATAATAATAATAATAATAATAATAATAATAATAATAATATTTATTGTTATTTATTGTACGGATAACGTCCGTCTATAAAGTTAAGTATATAAATTATTTATGGATGGAAAAATGATATTAGATATAAAATAATATATTTTCTTCCATTTCTAATATTTTCTGATAAATATATATATATATATATATTTTTTGTTTCTTTTTATTTTTATTTCTTTCATTCTTTTTCTAATATCAGGGAAAAATGATAGTACTGGATCTACAGTCCGAACAATTTCCACAATACGCGAGATTGAAATCATATTATGGTCAACCTTTCATATGGTGTATGTTACATAATTTTGGTGGTACATTGGGAATGTTTGGTTCGGCAGAAATCATCAATAAAGTACGTATTGATCATACGAAATAATACGTGTGAAAAGAAGAACAAAAAAAAAAAAAAAAGAAAAAAGGAAAAAAACAAACAAAGAAACCAAAAAAAAAAAAAAAAAGAAAGAGAGAAAAAGATGATAATATCATTCACATAATAAACTCTAACAAAGAAAATGTTACCTTTTATTTATATTAAGCGAGTGTTCGAAGGAAGAAATATGGCCGATAGTACGATGATAGGAACAGGCCTCACACCGGAGGGTATTAATCAAAATTATGTCATTTACGAATTGATGAACGAGATGTCTTATCGTCGCGAACCCGTTGACCTTGATTCATGGTAAATAATCCGATAATATCTTTACGCAATTATCTTTACGCAATCTTAATTGAATATTTCTTCGAATATATTTATTTTATACTAATTATTATCACATTAATTATTCTCGATTGAATTTATAATGACGTATGTATGTATGTATGTATGTAAACTATTAATGATACATCAGTATTATTTAATATATTTTCAGGTTTGGAAATTATGCTACGAGAAGGTACGGCGCAGAAAATGAGTACGCAACGAGAG
>NC_062197.1:1678572-1691072 GCF_912470025.1 Vespa velutina
TTAACGATAAATAGGACGTCGTTGTATATATGTAAGTATCACGTGGACTCTTTTTCCTTCTTTTTCGATGAGTCACGTTTTGTATTATTTTTTTTTTTTTTTTAAATATACACGAACATTCGTGCATATTAAAATTCTAACGTTTCTCGGCAAGCAGGACTAATTGTGGAGTAACAATGGTGACAAAAAGAAAAAGAAAGAAAACAAAAAAAAATTGATCTAAAAGGAAAAAAAAAAAAAGAAAAAAAAGAAAAAAGAAAGAAAGAAAGAAAAAATGAATAAAAAGATGGCGTAAAAAATTTGTTGAAATAAATATTTTCTAATCAATTCAAATATATACCGTCTTACAATTCCTATTCCGAGGACCTTTTCATTACTCGCTCGTCTTATAAAGAAAAATATGAAGTAAAAAATAAAGAAAGAAGAAAAGAATAAAAAAAAAAAGGAAAAAAAAAAAAAAAGGAAAAAGAAAGATAATCCAAACTAATAATAACACCAGTGCCAATAATTTTTTTCACCTGCAATTTAAATTCACCAATCAAGTTTAAGATAAGGAAAATTCGTTCCCGTTTGATTTCCCATCGTTATAATATTCGTACCTAATTTATTTCTTCTTTTGGCACTGATCTATATATCTAACAATCCAAAAACCTCGATTCGAAGCAAAAGTTATGGTTACGAAAATCAAAGAGAGATGTCTCGCGTTAATTTAAATCAAAGAAACACGATTGTAAATTATAAAAGGCTTGCTGAGATTACATCGAAAAAATTCGTTGCCTCGTTTACGGTTCATTTAAAATATCAGGATTTCTCAGAATTCTACACAACTATTGGCACAAATTTGATCAACTTTATTTGCGATAGTTATTCCGTTAGATTCTGAACATTAATTATCGCAAAAAAAAAAAAACTCGTCTATCTGATTTTTCGATCGATTAAATAATCAATTAATTAATCAAGGAGGAGGACGACGATCAGAGGATCCTTCGTGCCGACTCATAATATCGTTCGTGCGCTTAAGTAAATTATATTATATTATTATATTATTATATTAAGAAAGAACGAAAGCACACGGAAGAACTCATTGGATCAATGATTCATCGATCGATCAAAATGAGATCATCGAGATCTATCCGTTTCATTTATTTATTTATTTATTTATTTTTCTTTTTTCTTTTTCGAACCAAATCAAGCGAATGAATTCGTTCGTTCTTGAGCACATTTCTTTCTTTCTTTCTTTTATTTATTTATTTATATTATTAATATTAATATTAATATTATTATTATTTCCCTATCTTATATCATGTTCATATAAAGAAAGAAAGAACAAAAGATAACGAGCGATAAAGATCGATGAGACTTTCGTGGAAGAATGATTTTCGTTGGTTCAATCGAGACGAACGTTCGTCTACGATCTCGTCACAGCTGCTTTTAATTAATTATCGAGCGTGTTACTGACGAACGTATCACCGCCTCTCAATTTCCGCTTCTTGATTCGACGCTTCCGTCACTGGGGGCAAAGGACTCTCCATTGATATTTGCCTGAAGGATAATTATCACATATTGATTGATAACGTTGAATACCATCGATGAACTTCGTATACGAGCTATCCGAGTTTCCTCGACGTTATATTCTTTTTTTTTCTTTTTTTTTTTTTTTCTTTTCTCTATTCTTTTACATCGAAATTAATTAATTTTCATTCGTATCGACAATTTTTTCTTCTTCTTTTTTCTTTTTTTTTTTCTTTTTCTTTTTTTTTTTTCTTTTTTCATTCAACACAACCCTTAAAAATAAACGACGCATAAAATCGAAAGAACTTAAATATTTCAAAGATATTTTTAAGATCTTCGAATATATGATCGCACGAGCTTTTACTTCTTTCTGTTTTTTTTTTTTTTTTCTTTTTTTTGGTCAACGTAAATATTTCAAAAAATTAATTCATAAATTTTCACCTGTTATTAGCCTGCCAATCGTACGAATCCGGTGCCGAATTGCTTCTACCTGATCTCTGAAATCTCTCGGTTTTGATGTTTCTCGGTGTAACAGAACGTTGGACCAAGGATTCCGTAGTCCTTTCTAAAGGTAGAGAAGACTCCGTCACTGGGTCACCGTCGTTGCCTAAAGTTCTACTAATTTTCTTCGGTAGAAAAGGATTCTGTAAAAAGAAAAATGAAAGAAAAGAAAGAAACCATTATTTCCTTTTACTTTCATTTATTATAAATTTTTTCTTTCTTCTCTATCTCTCTCTCTCTCTCTCTCTCTCTTTCTTTTCTTTATCTCCTTCTTATACTTTCAGCTTTCAACTTTTTCAAGGAACTTACGTAAAACGAGGACGCATTTGTTCAGCTACATATATCAACTGTTCTATCTCTTTTCCTCGTTGCACGTTAGCTACGAATAAATCCGACCCCTTTAAATCCTTCCTCATGTGCGTTTTCCCTCTCTCTCTCTCTCTCTCTCTCTCTCTCTCTCTCTCTCTCTTTTTCTTCCTATATCTCTTTCACTGCTCTATTTCCCTTTCTCTCTCACAAGTGCCATACGTACTAACAGTGAATACTTTATGCGAGAATTTTGCATAGTCTTGACATCCATGTAAAGTCGGATACGTCAGCGTTCCCGTTTTGTGTTTAATCGGAAAGATCAGAGAGGACTAAGAATGAATAATTGCTGTTTTAGATTTAGTTCATTTTACGTAATACAGTAAACTCTAGTAATAGGAAAAATGTTTAACAAACGAATACACAACGAAATGAATTGAGTTATTATCGAAGAAAAAGATTTCTGTTTCGATTTAATTTATTTAAATATTTTTCTTTTTTTTTTTTTTTTTTTTTCTTTAATTAGTTATTTACGCCTGGAGTCAGGCAACACTTCATACACTGTCGATAATGTAGCAAACGTACTAGCATATTATACATTACATTATTGCCTATCGTAAGGGTACAAAAAGGTTTCTCACTGATAGATGGCACTCGCAAGTCATTATTATCAACAGCGTTTGAAGTGTTGCCTATCTTCAGGCACGATAATTACGAAACGATAATTAAAAATGCTAACTAATAGGTCATTAACATTCTTGACGATTAAAAAAACTGACGCCATCGGGATGATCATTTCTACTAAAAAAAAAAAAAAAAAAAATAACTGATAAACTCTGTAATTCCCAAAAGAGAAAAATAAGAGAGGGAGAGAAAGTGAACGATAAAGAGTGAAAGAGAGAATATCTTTGAACAAGAACGAAAAGATCAAGGTAGTTTACATAATTGAAATTCAATGCAATTCTTCTTTATCCGTGAAATATCAGGAATAAAGGCCAAGGATAAAGGTCAAGAGAAATGACTTTTCATATTAAACCAATTAAGTTCCTTGAAAAAAGGTAGAAAAAAAAGACAAAACAAAAAAAAAAAGAAAAAAAAAAGAAAAAAGAGAAAAGAGAAAGAAAAAAGAAAAATAAAAAAACACGTATACAAAGAAAGTTCATTCTTTGATATTGCTAACGGATGTAGAAAGGACCACGACATCTTTCCTTTTGGTTCTTGAAAAATAATGATTCAATGTTCCCCTCATTTTTATTTATTTTACGTATACGCGTCTCCGTGTATGTGTCTTTGTTTAAAGATATAATAAAAAAAATTCATAGACTTGTAAACATGTGAAAGTATGGTAAGGTAAGATGGATGATCTATTTATATAGGATCTTTTGAGCGACCTCGATAAAGCAAAACGGTTATGGTAACCTTATTGTCTTATCATATCCATTTTAATAAACGTATAGCACTATGGCCGATCGTACGATAGTGAAACCGGATTACATATCCGCACATATTGCGGTTACGATATACCGCATCCCTGAACGCGCAATCGAATTTCAAAGCTAGAGTAGATACGAACGAGATCGAGGAATGGAAGAGAAAGAGGAAGAGGATGAGGGAAAGAGTGTGTGTTGCGGGAAGAGCACAAAGAGAGATGGGGGGAGAGGGGAACGGACGAACGGACGGGATGAAACTCGACGATAAGAGAAAACGAGAAAATATACGAATAGTTA
Source organism: Vespa velutina (assembly GCF_912470025.1). NCBI lineage: Eukaryota > Metazoa > Arthropoda > Insecta > Hymenoptera > Vespidae > Vespa > Vespa velutina. The sequence goes on from NC_062197.1 coordinate 1,682,619, forward strand.
TATAAACGAGGGATAAAAGTAAAAAAAAAAAAACTAAAGCATAGAGAAATTTCTTTGAAATAAGATAGCTCAGATGAGTTTTAGCTCGTGATAATACGCGAATTGGGAATAATCGAATAATCGATTATAAACCGAGTTTCGTATTTTGATTCAATATCTTTCTGACGCTTTGATATATATATATATATATATCAAGCACATATATATGTGTTTTATTGTTTATAAATGACGATCATGCCATTAAAGCTGTCTATAAGAAATATATTACCTATATTATCTAAGTAGTATGAGTTATGAACGATGAAATCAAATTGACGAATAGATTTAAAATCATTGAATTTATGAGTCCTATATATATATATATGTATATATATATATATATTTTCTTTTCATTTTTCTTTTTTTTTTTTTCTTTCTTTCAAGCGTAACACTGTCTTACTTGAAAACTATGCTGCTTGAGCATTTTCTTAATGAGAATCAATGTGTCCAGTTTGGGTACTTTGGTTACGACTCTTTCTACTTCCTCGTCGGTAACCGTAACCGGAAGTCGACAATTGTCCGCTTCGCTCGGCAATGGATCCTTTCCAATATCGGTTAACCAATCGTGTTCCTTCAATCTTTGCAATGATATTCTCTCGGTTGGATCCTTCGTCAGCATCCTTACAATGAGATCCTTTAGATCCTTCGAGAGGATCGGATTCTCTGGAAATTTTAAAGGTTCCGAACGTATGGCAGCATGAACGCCTATTATACTTCCAGCACCGTCCCAGGGTACTCTTCCGGTAACCAGGGAATAAAGTGTCACGCCCATTGACCAAACGTCGCATGGCTGCAAATAAATAAACAAATAAATAAATAAATAAATAAATAAATAAATAAATAAATAATGTAAATAATCATTCAATTATATATTCATATATATATATATATACTTGATCTAAACCAGAGAGAAAGAGAGAGAAAGAGTGAGAGAATGTAATAGATTTATAACAGTTAAGCTACGGCGGTTTAATTATCAAGTTAAAAATTATCAAGAAAAAATAAGGAAAAAAAAAAAATAAGAAAAAAAAGGGAAAAGGAGGAAAAAAAAAAGGAGACCGCGGTCATTCACTGTTACTGGTAATCTTTGACGTGCGGTTAACATTTTGATGGATCGTCCGAGAGAAAATTATACGGTGTCGAATGGCTTAAGGCGACACTTCAAGAATGTGGATAGATCATTTTCTATTGCTACGAGCTAACTCGATCGTAAGCATATCGAATGAACAACTTAACGAACTGGAATTAATTACTTTTGTCGTTAAAAAAGAAAAAGAGAGAGAGAGAGAGAGAGAGAGAGAGAGAAATGAACAAAAAATAAATAAATAAATAAAAAACAAAGAAAATTGCGATATTTCGCAAGAGAAAAAAGAATGAAAAAAAAAAATTAAATAAATAAATAAATAAATACTTTCTTTAATATTTATTTCTTAATTTAATATTTCATAACCTCATAACAGGTTTATATACATATAATTTGGATATTATTCTATCTCAGTATTTCTCTCTATTTCTATGTTTTTGTTATCACTTCAGACGAGACGCATTATCTTCACACAATTTATCAACGTGCCTTTTCATTAGATCCTAACGCGTTATAACACCCTACGGTTATATCTCGAGTTGGCAAATTCTCGTAAATCGCATTCATGATTTCGCGAATACGACAAGTTGGAATTCGTGAGAACAACCGTAGATAATTATTTCGATGGAAGTACGTGAAAACAATATATACCGGTACCTACTAACTACAAAATCTCTTAGGATGGATATCCAAGTCGAGGACTAGTATTCTTATCGCGTTTAGAAGTAATTAAGTCTCTCTTAATTGTCTTTCTTCTCTGTGTACGCGATCTCGTTAATTGTCTTTTGCCAATTATCCTGAAATAGAAACGCGCGATACCGAGAAACTCAGAACGAAAAATTGAACCAATTTATTAATTGTATCTGATTAACCAATTATAAAAGGAAATAAACAAAGAAACAGAGACAGAGACATAGCAAGATAGAGAGAGATAGAAAGAGAGAGAGAGAGAGAGAGAGAGAGAGGGGTAATTAGAAGAAAAAAAAAAAAAAAAAAAAAAAAAAAAAAAAAAAAAAAAAGCCATCACCTCCTTCACGAAACTATTTTTTTTTTTTTTTTTCTTTATAATTCGTTTCTTAATTAGATTGGATAATTTTGAAATTGAAGAATTAAGATCGTCCTTGAAATATGTTTTGAAAATTTCTAATCGATCTTTAAAAAGATCGAATGATTTACAAAAGACTCCAATTCTTGTCAGAGAGAGAGAGAGAGAGAGAGAGAGAAAATAGTAATAAACGTCGATTAATCGTTTAATTTCAATTTCGTCGTTATAAACAGTATTAAACGTCGACCTTCGAAAATGACCTTATCCCATTCGATACCGATCGAGTAATCTCGATTAAGCAAACTACGTTACAACTACCGTTCGCTCGAGGAATACGATTACGAAGCTTCTCGGCCAAGGGTTATTTACATTCTGTAATTACGCCTGGTATCACGATTTTAATATCGGCCAATGAAAATCGATAAAGCCCTTTTCCTGAATAACATCGATAATGAATATATCAAGGAGATCAACACTCAAGATAATACGAGTACGATTAACCTACGTTCTATTTGTTTTCCCTCTCTCCCTCTCTCTCTCTCTCTCTCTCTCTCTCTCTCTCTCTCTGTTTTTCTTTCTTTCCGATCTCTGTATGTCTCTTTATTTAATTTTACGACGAAAGAAAATCAATTAATTGAATAAATACTTAATTAAATTCATTTTATTATAGGTAACGATATCTTTATATCGTTTTATTCGTTCAACGCATAACGATCGAGCTATCCTCTGAAACTTCTGTTGTTTTTTTTTTTTTTTTTTCTTTTTTTTTAATCCTAACCAGAGAAAACTATCCATCGTCGAATAAAAAAAAGCCTCGGATTTTCTCTTTGGATCTTTCCCATCGTCTATGTTCGATCGATGAACTCTTATCCTACTAGTCCGATAACCGTACACGTTGGCACGTGACCCGTTGGCCAGGAAACTTTCACGATGAGTTACTAGCACGGCTAAGGATAACGAGACAGATAGAAACGTGTCCGTTCTATCACGTTCTCGTTTGTTGAATTTAACGAAAAAACAAAGAAAAAAAAAAAAAGAAATAAAAAAATAAATAAAAAAGAAAAAGAAAGAACGATCGATTTTTCTATCCTCAACAATTTTCACGAACTATCAAAATTCCTTTGACATTCATTCGCTCATGTACTTCGGATATATTCGAATTACTTTTTTACGAATGAAGGAAAAAAAAAAAAAAAAAAAAAAAAAAAAAAAAAAAGAGAAAAAGAAGAAGCAGAAGAAGAGGAAGAAAAACGATCGATTTCCCCCCCCCCTCCTCCTCCTCCTCCCCCCGACAATTTTTCCAATTACTAAAATTCCTTTGAGATCAATTCGCTACGTATTATGAGCTTCTTCGGAGAAAAGATATATTTGGAAAAAAAAAGAAAAGAAAAAAAAATATAAGAAAAAAAAAAAAAAAGAAAAAGTAAAACGATAGGTATTTCGTAAAATCGCACGAGCAAAAGGGATGAAAAAATTCATCCCTCTTTCTTCCTTTTCCTATCTCCTAAAGAAAATCTTTTCGTTCGACGTATAAACAACATCGAATACGAAATAGAAATTCCAAGGGATATATCGAATGTTTCGAGAGAGCGCCGTCATCCGTTATCCATTTTATTGACATACCAAAAGAAAAAGAAAGAAAGAAAGAAAGAAAGAAAGAAAGAAAGAAAAAAAAAATAAAGAAAAAAAAAATACAGAGAGACTCGAAAAAGAATAAGAGTTCGATGCTCGAAGATCCATCGCTTTCGTTCGTTTTATTATACTCACACGTTTTCGCGTAACATTCGTGTCGCTTACGTAAATAGTAAAATAAAATATTCAGAATCAATTGAAACAAATTTTTTTGGGCGTTGGATGATCCATGATTTTTTCATTTTTTTTTTTATAATAACAGAATTGGAAATGCAGAATTTACAAACGCATTATTATACTGATTATTATAGCCGAGGCTTCAAAGAATATGCGGTATCTTTTTTTTTTTTCTTTCTTTTTTCTTTTTGAGAGCTCAAAATTATTCATTCCGTATAAATGAAGATCGTTCAAGATGTCCCGTCACCATATCCCATGTGCCCAAATTGAAATTATTTCGAGATGTGCGCAACTAAGGATATAAATAAATAAATAAATAATTAATTAATTAATTAATTTTAAGTACTTACCGTTCCGGAATAATGAGCATCGGGCGTGGTTGTTTCCGGTGCTGCGAAAGCCGGTGTACCGGCTGGTCCAGATAACAATTCTCCGGATGTCCTTAATTCCGCGCTAACACCCAAATCGGCGATCTTTATGCGTCCATCGCTATCCACCAGAAGGTTGCTCGGTTTAATATCGCGATGTACTATTCGTTGATAATGTACTGTGAAAAAGATTAGGAGAAAGAAAGAGAGAGAGAGAGAGAGAGAGAGAGAGAGAAAAAAAAAAGAAACAGAAAGAAAGAATTACAATCGTAATCACAGCATTAATTTTCTTATTTTCTTAATAAACGAAATGCATATGATTTTTTTTCCTTACGATAACATTGATAACAAATATAGAATGACTCATATCTACGATAATCCAATGAGAGATAATTCGTAAGTCTTTCTTAGATCATTATTTTGATCTATTATTAAAAATCAATTAAACACTTTCGAGATATATTTCGTGAACGATCTTAATATTTTTCAATTTCAATATTATCGTTTTTAATTAAGAGTCAAACTATATATATATATATATATATATATATATATATATATAAAGAAAAGAAATGGTTATATGAAGCAGATGATTGATATCTTCTTTTCCTTTCTTTTTTTTTTCTCCTTCTTTTCTAATTACCTCACTCGTTCAACGGAACGTACGTATGTTCGAACGGTTCAATTAATAAGATACGATTGATAGGATAAGATAAGGGCGAGAAAAAGAAAAAAGAGAAGAAAAATTAGAAAAGACGTGAGAAAAGAAGAGAAAAGAAAGAAAGAAAGAAAGAAAGAAAGAAAGAAAGAAAGAAAGAGAGAGAGAGAAAGAAAGAGAGAAAAGAACTCACGATATTCGACACCCATAACAACATCCCGAAAATTCTTCCTAGCTGTATCCTCATCGAGCGGCTTGTCGGTTGGTATCTGTAGAACTTCTCCCTTCTGTACCAACTCGAATACCAAGTAAAGATTATCCTCATCCGGGTCGTCGAGTACTTCGACCAACTTGACGACGTTCGGATGATCCAGTTTCTTCAATAGAGCTATCTCTCTGTATACCTTAGCCAAAGGATTCGCGGTACCCTTTCTACCGGGTGCCATTCTACCGAAAATACCAGCCTTCTTCATCAGTTTCCTTTTGCTTAATATCTTCATCGCATAGTGAGTATCGTCTTCCTCGTTGTAAGCTAACTTTACGATACCGTATGAACCCTACCGTGCGAATAACGAGAAAACTTTATTAAAAGATTAATTATAGTTTCTTCAATAAATATCTACACGGTTATATCTATGCACATATATATATATATACATGTGTGTGTGTGTGTGTGTGTGTATGTATGTATTTATATATATTTTTTCACGGGTATATATATATATATATATATATGTATATCCGTAATGTGAATAAGTACCTAATAAAATTCAAAGTAAAACTATTATAGTTTGAAATGCGAAAAGTTCGAGATTAAAACTTGCTCGTTATATACATATATAGAATTAATAATATCATTTAATAGTTATGAGAGATAAGAAAGAAGTTACGTTTCGATTAAGCAAAACGAATAGGAGAAAAGCGTGGGAGAGATTGACTCGAAAAAGAATGAATGAAGGGGGAGGGGTTAAACTTTTCTATAGAACGTGGCGTGCATAAAAGGGGAGCCCAACCGTAAAATGATTCGTATTCGTTAAGTCGAAATCGTTATTTCGTGAAGATATGTTCTTTAAGAAAGAAATATGATAGAGAGAGAGAGAGAGAGAGAGAGAGAGAGAGAGAGAGAGAGAGAGAGAACGAATAATTCGAACGAAATATTATTTCTAATCGAATTAAGAAAATAAATATATAAATAAATAAATAAATAAAAGAAAAGAAATATTTATCTTCATATAATCGCGATATCAAAGATTAAAATTTCGATGATTACGAAATACGTAAATCGAAAGCAATTTAAAACTAACATCCCAATTAGCTTTTATTATTTCATCGTTGAATCGACGTGACGTTCTCGTAATTAATTTGCCGTCGTTACCGGTTGCGACGATGGTAACGAGCTCGATCTCGAACTACCAACGCGGCCAATTTGACTTTGACTTTAATTATACCGGGCAGAGATTCTTCTTGCCGGCGCCTCGGGCTAAACGCCAACCGATATCATCATTCTCTTTCGCACTTTTAAATTTTATTAATTTTCTTTTTACTGCTCGATGAATTTTTAAAAGGAAAGAAAAAAAAAAAAAAAGAAAGAGAAAAAGAAAAAGAAACTCATACGAATCGCATTGCTACTAATGTTTACTTATTTATTTATTTATTTACTTTCTCATACGTATCTTGATAAATAGATAACTTATCGTCAATATTAGTTTTTTTTTTCTTTTTTTTTTTTTTTTGTTTTTTTTTTTTTCTTAAATCAAAATCGACTATTAATTTCTTTCATTCTATCTGATCTATGTGATCGAATCATTAAATATCGATTAGACAATAGAAATTGAGAAGAGCTAGTTTATCAAATTTCTCTTATTCGCTCTCCTTTTATTTCGTTATTAATCGATCTTCAAACGTATCAAATGGATTATCCTAATCGATTTCCAATAACAACACGAACCATCGATGCAACGACATTGACATGGAAAATACGAAAGACATTTTCTAATCCTTTTTATTTCGATAATCTATGAAGCGTATATAGGCCAACGAAGGAGTGTAGTAGAGAAGTGTTAGAGTAAAGTGCGAGCGGTTGCCAAAATTTCTTAGGTGATTTTAAAATTCGATTATCAGACCTTTCGAAACTTTTCAGGCCAATTTCCTTTTTCAGATTATTAAAAAAACTTGTGGGCTGCAAAAAAAAAGAAAGAAAGAAAAAAGGAAAGATCAACAAACAATTTCATTCATTCATTCATTCATTCATTCATTCATAAATTTTACTACTTTCATTCATTCATACATTTTACTTCTTTCATTAATTAATTCTATTTCATTCATTAATTCATTCATTCATTCATTCATTCATTCATTCATTCATTCATTCATTCATTCATTCATTCATTCATTCATAAATTTTACTACTTTCATTCATTCATACATCTTACTTCTTTCATTAATTAATTCTATTTCATTCATTCATTCATTCATTCATTCATACGTTCTAACTTTTGAGATATTTTTTTTTTTTTTTAAATAATACTATATAATTTGAGACCAAAATAGTAATCGGATAAGATTAGATAAAAAAAAAAAACATTCCTTGAAGTTATAGTAATAGGAAAAATCCGGAAAGTGTAGGTTGAACAGGAAGAATCAAACGGAGCCCTCCATAATTTTATACTTTGCTATAAGATGGCTACGTCGATCTGCACGTAAAGCTTCGACGTAGATATACGAAAAAGGTGTTCTTAAGTGTTCCCTCGAGGCAAGCCAAGGTTTGAACGAAAGAAACGTGTCTTATCGACCATCTCCCTTTCACTCTCACTGTTACTCTCGTTCTTATTTTTTCTTTCTTTTTCCGTATACACACACACACACACACACACACATATATATATATATATATACAAACAAACATGAGCGCAAACACATAAGTAAGTATAAAGGAACAGTTTCCTCCTCGAAGTTTCGGCCATTTTAAGATTATCAAGATCGTCGTTCATACGACAATCGAGAAGGTTAAAGGTCATCGTAGATTTTATCAAAACTCGTCGACTATAATTTCGTTGGATCATCTTTGAAAAGTGTTTTCTTCTTTCTTTTTATTATTATTATTATTATTATTATTATTATTATTATTATTTCCGATAGAAAACCCATTGAAGCGAGAGAAATTTCTATTCTTTATAAATTTTTTCGAAATTTTATTTATATAATATAAAATACGTCGATCGTGTTTTATTTATATCATTTATTAATTTATAACGTTATATATAACACGCGATACGACGATAGATTATCCTGGCTAAAAATGAAAAAGGATATCGAAATGTTACGTTTTTCATGATTTTCTTTCGAATATACACACACGCATATATATATATATATATATATATATATATATATATAAAACTAATGATTATAAATATTGCTAGTTTTTATTAAAAATACTCGGCTATTTTTA
>NC_062197.1:1696072-1703572 GCF_912470025.1 Vespa velutina
TTTTTTTTTTTTTTTTTTTTTTTTTTTTTTTTTTTTTTTTTTTTTTAATATCCTTTTTTATGCCCCGAAGCTTCGAAAAAAAGTTCATAAAAGAAAGCGACGAGGTGGATTGGAAAAATTGAAACCAATTGAAATTAATTAAATAAAAAAAAAAAAAAAAAAAAAAAAAAAAAAAAAAAAAAAAGACACAATAAAGAAATTTGACTTCGGGAAAATAATAATAAATTTTCATATCTTAAATTTCAATTGAATTCGTTCGATTTGAAATTCATCGACGTGTTTATCTTCTAATAATAACAGATTTTCGTTATTTCGAATATGAATTCGTATAACCACGAAACAATCATGGTTATACGAATCCATAAAAGAGAGAGAGAGAGAGAGAGAGAGAGAGAGAGAGAGAGAGAGAGAGAGAGAGAGAGAGAGAGAGAGAGAGAGAGAGAGAGAGAGATAGAGAGAGATAGAGAGATAGAGAGTATTGAGAAAATGACTAAAATCGACGTTTAAACGGCCTTGGGCAAAGAGAATACGCGCCATTAAATTTCGAATTGCACGAAGAGCAACGCATTTAAGTATATCTATAAACTTTCACGAGACGAGAAATGGAAAATTAGCAATTGAAATTAATTCCGAGGTTATAGTTAAATTATGAAATTTAAATGATAGATACCATTTCTCGATTAACGAAGAAAGAAAAAGAGAGAGAGAGAGAGAGAGAGAGAGAGAGAAAGTAAGATCAACGGAGAAACAAAAAGAAAAATATTTTCATTTGGAAAATACGAAGATGATTTTTTTCTATAAATTTTTTTCTTTTTCGCTCGTAAAAAATTATCGTTAGATTTTTCTTTTCTTTCCGTACATTTATAAATAATAACGAATAGTGTCGTAATTTCCGTATAACTGTATAATTTTATCGATTGGCACTTATTTAATGAAAAACAATGTTTCATATAACGTAGAATAAAATTATTCGGAATATAAACGACGTGGCAAGTGGTTAATATTATAAAATTAATGATGTTTTCAACGTACGATCATGAATATATAATCCATACTGTAAATTCATCTTCTAACGAAAACAATCTCGTAATTAACCGAGATCAATTTAATCACAATTTTCTCATTGTAATTCCTGACAGATGCTTTGGGAAATACAAAGATCGACTCCCAGAGTATTCATATTTGAGATTCTCTCGAATTATGTATGTTAAGTATTTCGATTACTTATATATATATATATATATATATATATATATATATATATATATATATATATATCATAAATACATATATACATATATATATATATATATATATGATGAAAATAAAGTGGGAGGATATGAAATGTTATTAAATCGAATTCTAGTTTGAAAACAATGCCATGAGGTCTGCGCTTACAAATAGATTTTCTCGACAGATAGACAACGGAACGATAATATCACGTTATTTTTCGAAATAAAATTATTTAAATGAATTGCATCTAAATAACATATATTTTCAATATGTATTTAAATTGTACCTATGACGTGAAACGAAGATCAAATTATCAAAAAAAAAAAAAATAAAAAAAAAAAAAAACAAGAAATAAAACACAAATGTATTCATATATTTATGACACACGCGCAAGCTTTATACACTTTATTTATCGACAACAGGTGTTTCATGGAAGAAGAAAAGGAAGAGGAAGAAAAAGAAGGCCGAATGATTTCATCGAGATTTTCTTATCGATAAAAAAAAAGAAAGAAAAAAAAAACAAAAGGAAAAAAAAGAAAACAAAAAAAGAGAAAAAAAATGAAAAATATATGAACTAATTATAAATAAATAAAATGAATAAGCATACAATACATTTTCGAGGTGCGATAAGTGCATATAAAAAAAAAAAAAAAAAAAAAAAAAAAGAAGAAGAAAAATTGTTCGGTGATAAACATCGAAATTATTTTACGCTATAACGAAGAAAAGGAATTTCATTTTGAAATGTTTTTTCTTCATTTTATATTCCCACTTTAACAAGTTATTAGCATAATTCGCGATAATAATCTCGCGATTGCGACGCTAAGGCGACTAAAAATATAGAACTCGTTTTGAGTTTGCGTGAGCGTGAAACAATTAAAACGTATCCCGTAATTACCATGAAGCCAATCACGCGAGCTGCGCCCGCTCGTAGGTAGTTCACTTTTCTCTCTCTCTCTCTCTCTCTCTCTCTCTCTCTCTCTCTCTCTCTCTCTATCTCTCTTTCTCTCCCTCCCTTTTCTTTTCATTTTCTTTTCCACTTATTTCTTTTTTTTTTTCTTTTTCCTTTCCTCCATAATCTTCGATGAAAGCACGCGATACCGTGACGACTAAACTTTTAACTATTGCCCTTTATTGTCTACTCATGATAATCAAGGTCGAAAATAATCGAAAAACTATGTCCCATTATGGATTTCATGCTGACGCGATAATCGTTTTAAATTAATTAATAATATGCTTATTTAAATAAATTCCAATTATTTTCCATCTTGTATTTTCCCTTAAAAAAAAAAAAAAAAAAAAAAAAAAAAAAAAGAAGAAAAAAAAATGTGCGCTCACCAGCTTATTATAATTACACCAGGTTTATTCCTCATTTTATTTATTTTTTATTATTTTAATATTATTCTTTAATCGTTATATTTTCTTTTCATCCTACTTTATTATTCTATGATGTATAATCGTTATTGTAACAAATAAAACATAAATAAACATATATATATATATATATATATATACATGTACAAACATATGTTATTTTAGAATGTAACAACAATAAATTTCTTTCTATTTCTATCTCTTCCTCTCTCTCTCTCTCTCTCTCTCTCTCTCTCTCTCTCTCTCTCTCTCTCTCTCTCTCTCTCTCTCTCTCTTTTATTTAACTATAAAGAGATAGATATTTTTTTTTTCTTTATATCGGTGTACTCATCGATCGCCAGCTTAGCTAAAAGAAAACACGTATAGTTCACGTAACACTCATGTGGATATACACACACACACACACACACACACACACATACAGACACACATATATATGTATATATACCATAGATAGATATTTCCAATGACGTCATGAGATCACTCTTGACACCTCTGCAAATCCTACCGATCAACTTTTTTTTCGTAGATCTTTCGTAATTCTCATTTCCTTTTTTTATCATCCACCATCTCCTATATCTTTCCGTATCGATCTCTTTCTCTCTCTCTCTCTCTCTCTCTCTCTCTCTCTCTCTCTTTCTCTTGGACGTTTTCGAGAAAGGACAAATCACGTGTGTTCGTCTCACGAGATTAAAGTCCCTCGTGTTTCTTCGTGAAAATCATTCGGACAACAAACGACTTCTAATTCGATACTCGATTCTAATCTTCTTGATCTTTTTTTATATGATTCTCACCGAGATAGAGATAGAGAGAGAGAGAGAGAGAGAGAGAGAGAGAGAGAGAGAGAGAGAAAGAGAGATTGAGAGAGAAAGAGACAGAGACAGAGATAGAGAGAATGGAAAAAGTATTTTTTAATAACGAAATATAAAAAAAAAAAAAATAAAAAATAAAAAAAATCGTACAAAAAGAAGAAAAAAGAATTGTACGAACAATCAACAAGTTTCATATTTCCTTTTTTCTTCTATTTTTCTCTTTTTTCTCTTTTGAAAAATTTTCGACCAAAAAATGTTCACATCGTCCGACGTAAATAGAATAGGTATATCGAAGTCTCCTGTATTTCCATTCGAGATTCAATAAAATCTCAATGGAATTCGAAGAATCATTCGTCCTTCTCGCTCTTGAAATCTAAACGAATCACAAACCTACTCTGGGATAACATATATATATATATATATATTTATATATAGTTTCGCGAAACCTCGCACCAGAAGTATGAAATTTGTTCTGAAAATTTCAATTCCTCCTGAGGGCCCAATTCCTAAGTGAAATTAATTTTCAAACTGTCTTAACTTCGTGTCGCTTATGCGCATCGCCGACAAACCAAATAGGATTATTGCTCTGGGACTTGAAAAATTTTTTTCAAAAAAAATATTCACATAGCATATTCATACATGGCAGCTATTTTAATCGATTCAACGAATTAGACAGAAATTTAGAAAAAAAAAAAAATAATATCTTGATTGAAATTAGACAATTATTATAAATTATATTAATATTTACGAAAATATAAATACGCACATATATTATATATATATATATATATATATATATATATATATACATTTTTTTTTATTTTTTTATTTTTTTTTTTTTTTATTCGTTTATAGTCATATACATATATATATATATATATGCAGGTATATATGAATCACCCTATATATATCCTTCAATTTTACAAAAGGATATATGTATTTCATATTAACTAACACAAATGTATAAACTTAGAAAATTTAATAAAATATACATACTTGAAAATTTCCTCGATTTATATATATATATATATATATATTTTTTTTTTTGTTATAAAAATAAAAAAAAATCCTAAACTAATCTACTCAGATATTTCCCTTGGATATTTAATTTGACTATGGTTTAATTTGAATGTGGTTAATTTGACTAACTCGACAGACGAAGAAGATTCTCTATGCAACTTCAACGTAACATTTCTTGTACACGTACATATTATTACACTATATATATATACATACATATATATATATATATATATATATATATATATATATTATATATATTTATATACAGCATTATCTTCATCTAACAACCCTTCTCTATCTCTTTTCTCTTCCTATTCGTCGCATTACGAATGCGGATCTCGTCTAGAGTTGCATTCGTTGGCCTAGTTCACGTTGAACAATTGATCCGCGTGTTGGCGAGCTTTTATGGCTACGTACAAGTCACATACAACTAAGAAGAGTGCAACATTTTTCCCTCATGCGCCACGTGCGCGATATTGTACTACGAATTTTATCCTTTTCCTACTTTCTCTCTCTTTCTCTCTCTCTCTCTCTCTCTCTCTCTTTCTTTATTCAAATATTTCTCGCAAATCCATAACATACCTTATGCGATTTCATTGAATTTATATTCTCTTTGCATGGAAACGAGAAAGAGAGAGAGAGAGAGAGAGAGAGAGAGAGAGAGAGAGAGAGAGAACTAATATTCAATTGGAAAAGAAAGCACAAAAATTGACACGTTTCCAACGATAAAAGTCGATAAATTCCAAAGACAAATAGGTATCGAGAAATCTTTAACTGAAAGCACGTAGAAACTTACTAACGAGACCTTCGTGAAATAATAAAATAAACGTATGTATTTATCTTCGAGATAAAGAGGGAGAGAGGAAGAGAGAAAGTAAAAAAAAAAAAAAAATGTACTTCCGATACTTAGATTGGAAAAATCAAAAAATCAAGAGTACGAACGAATGAGAAACGGAAAGACGTGCGAAGAGAGAAATAGAAAGAAAGAAAGAAAGAAAGAAAAAAAAAGAAAAAAAAAGAAAAAAGAGATAAAAACGAGATCGTGAATAAAGGCTTGTACAAACCGAAAGATCGATAGGAAAAATGATTTGTATTGGAATGGGAAAAAGACAAGGGACGATAGAATTTACGAGCGAATTGAAATTGAATCTAGATAGATACATAGTTTCCAAAGTTTTTGAACGATGTAACGACCGAGTTACCTTGAAAAAAAAAAAAAAAAAAAAGAAAAAAAAAACAGAAAAGAAAAGGTGAACTTAAGATCGATGAAACAAATTAAAAAAATTTTATACGTATATATATTTTTTGTTTTCTCTCCCTCTCTCTCTCTCTCTCTCTCTCTCTTTTTCTTTTGAACACTCTTATAAAATTACGATTATTGAAAATTTTACAATGGAACGGTTTTGAAAGGAGTTTAAAAGAAGACTATGAAAACATTAATTTATATGTCTAAGAAAATTTAACATTTAAAATGGAGTTCTCATCTATTATTTATTTTTAATTGATTAGTAGAACCAAGCGATCAAACTTTTCGTATGTAAGAGTTTGAGGATGAATAAAAGGGTCAATTCGTGTTAACAAGCACGTATCAGTTAATGGAACACGTACCTTAGAAAGATACGAAGAGAGAAAAATCGAAAAAAGAAAAGGACGAAGACGGATGAAAAAGAAGAAGAAGAAGAAAAAGAAGAAGAAGAAGAAGAAGAAGAAAAAGAAGAAGTAGAAGAAGAAGAAGAAGAAGAAGAAAAAGAAGAAAAGTTAAGTCTCGGACCGTCGAAAGAGAGAAAGAGACAAATAGATAGACAAAGAGAAAGAGAGAGAGAGAGAGAGAGAGAGAGAAAAGTTCTCTTTCGGAAATTGGATCTCTCTCGTTGGATAATTTACGAGACACTAAGGAAATTCAGCCACGAACGTGCATCTTCTTCCTCTTCTTTCTCTACTTCTACCTCTTCTTGCAAAAACAAAAAGAAAAAAAAAAATATTATAATTGCAAGAGCAATGCTATTTAATGATGTTAAAAAATACCATTGAACGAGATGTTCCTCGATAGATCGATAGATCGAAAAGTAACAAACGAAATTTGTATTCTCGATGAAGGAAAAGTATGCTTAAATAAGCTCACTTTATTTACTTATATATATATATATATATATATATATATATGTGTGTGTGTGTGTGTGTGTGTGCGTGTGTATGTATTCTTTCGAAATTTTTTTCGCGCGTATTAAAATTTCCATGACTTTCAAAAAATTAATATTTTTAATCTGTCAATACATCGACAATGCGGTTAAGCTTGATGTATTTTGGGGTATAGGTGATAAGTCATGGAAACGATAAGAAAAATCGAAGAAAAATCGACAATGTCATGTCTAATAAAATCCCAAATGTGCCGAACATATTGCCAAGTATTTATTGATTTGGCATCATGACCAAGTTTTATAATCTTATATCGTGATATCGTATAAACGCCCATTCGATTCGAGAGTATATCGTTGAGGAAATCGATAATTTTCCTTTTCGATAACTAAAAGAAAAATTGTAAATTGACGTCGAGCTCGACTTTTTTCTTTTCTCTTATATTCTTTATTTCTTTTTCTTTCTTTTGTTTTTTCTTCGTTTCTTTTTTCAACAAACTGACGACTCTCGTTGCACAAATATTCCTTTCTCGTTTTGTGTCACGCGCGAATTCACTTTATTTAAATACAATTTTAACGATAACATATTTAGATACGTAATGAATTACTAAAACGAATCTTTGATACACATACACACACACACACACATACACGCGCGCGCACATAAAATATATATATATATATATATATATATATATATATATATATATATAAATATATATGATGCTTTGTACAAGTTTATCATATAAACGTGATTATAAAATATGTGAGATAGCTTTTGTTTAAAGAAATTCTCTTTAAAGCGGAATTAAAAAAAAACAAAAAAGAAAAATGAAAGGTTAATTATAAAAATGTCCAACAATTCTCTTTTCGTTCTGCTTGTTCTTCCAAAAAAAGAAAAAGAAAAAAAAAAAGAAAAAAAAACA
>NC_062197.1:1711786-1714286 GCF_912470025.1 Vespa velutina
ACGAGCATATTGCAAAATTTGAATTCAGATAAAAAGGAGAAGTTCGTTAGAGTAAACGAGAGATATATTCGAAACATCAACATGCCAATTATATTCGGTCATCGATCGAACGGCCATGGTGCGCCATTGGTACTAGCGACTATCCGGAATTACGGAATTCATTGGGACGAATTATCGGATTTCGAGTTACCGCAACCGAACAGCAGAGCTCATCCGCACTTCATTTTCGAGGCGACTCGATTTTCCATTCTCTTCAGTCGTATTCGTATCATTCGTGATTTCCTTTCTACTCCTCTCTCTCTCTTTCTCTCTCTCTCTCTCTTTTTTTTTCTTATCGGAAACATCAAAGTGACGAATTTCTGTGCTCTTCCACTCGAAATCCATCGAAAACGTACGTTAAAAAAGTTTCGATGAATTTACTAAAGAAATTTTCTTTTTGAAATTCGATGATTGTAATAAGTAAAGGAAAAAGAGAAGAAAAAAAGAAAAAAACCAGGGGGGAAAGAAAAAAATAAGTAAAAGAAGTAAAAAAGAAAAAAGAACAAAAAAATAATAAAGTAAAATAGATCAAAAAAAAAAAAAAAAAAAAAATAACAAAAATAAAGAAGAAATTTGCAATAACAGTTTCGACATATAATAGTTTCGATGTTTATACAGATAAAAAAAAAAAAAAAAAAAAAAAAAAAAAAACAAAAATAGAAAGAAAGAAAGAAGAAATGAAAAAAAAAGGACAAAAAAAGAACAGAAGTCTTATACAGGATCTCAGTAGAAAAATTATTTTTCTTATTTTTTTTATATATTTTTTTTTTTTTTTTTTTTTTTTTTTTTTTTTTTTTTTTTTTTTTTTTTTTCTTTTTAAATCGATCGTTAAATAGAAAAAGAAGAAGAAGAAGAAGAAAAAGAAGACGAACGAAGACGACAAAAATTTCTTAACCGAGAGACACGACGCGACGACGACAAATTATAACGGGCGACAACGAATAATTGCGTACTCAGGCTGATCGCTTAACCGTACTACTACTCGTGCGATCATTTAACAAGCCGTTATCGCAACGAGCGACGCGACTAGTCTGCCCGGCATTGTTCGCTTGTCGGCATTAAAGTTCGACACGTGTAACAAGTTCGAAACACGTCGATCAACCATTTTGACCCTTAATCATACATCCATATTTTGATATTATATTACAGATAAATAAATAAATATATATGGATGTTATAATCATATATATATATATATATATAAATAGTGTAAAGTTTCGATAATAATTTAATCATTTAATTTTTTTTCTTTCACTTCGGTATATATATATATATGTATATGTATATATGTATGTATGCATGTATGCATGTATGTATGTATTTAATATTAAAGAACTAATGAATAATGATTGGAGTAATTTATGCTTTTAAATAATCGAAAATTTTCAACATCAATTAGTTAGTCTAGGCTTTCCGATCAATTCGATAATGCGATTACTATGACAGCATCTCTGCCTTCATAGAAACTAATCAGTTTATTAACAGAATACGTTTTGAAACGATATGTATATCATCGTACGTGTTTATGGCAGATGCATCTTTGTAGATCTGTATTTCTCTATTGATCTATCTATATATTATATATATATCTATATATAGATTATATATATAGATAGATAGATAAATCGATATATATATATAGAGAGAGAGAGAGAGAGAGAGAGACATACATTTGTATGTATCGGTATGTGTAATATAGATTTTACGGAGCAGTTTGTAACATTAATCGCTACGTATAACGGATCGATGATTAAACATTTAATCAAATACGCGAATTATCAATGTGAATTATTTGATACTATAGTTAATTATTGTTATTTTGTAATTATACGATATAACGAAGTTTTTGTCGAATGCGAAAGAAAAAAAAGAAAAAGAAAAAAAAAAAGAAGAAAAAAGAGAAAAAAAAGAAAGAAAAGAAAGAAAATACAAGAGAAAATAAATCGAATCTTTAATGGAAAGAGAAAAGAAAAGAAAAGAATAGAAAAGAAAAAAAAAGAGAGAGAGAGAGAGAGAAAGAAAAGAAAAAGGAATTAGAAACAAACCACAAGATTAGAAAAAAAAAAGGGGGGGAAGAAATATAAACCTGAAAATTCATTTGGGAATTCATTATTATCGTTCATAATCGCGTTATGTCTCAATGTAAATAACCTTATTAAATTGTTCGTGCGAAAGATACGCATAAATGCGTCCACGCGATATAACATTGAAAAATATTATAAGCAAATGCTCACTCGTTAGTCACGCGAAATACGAATTAAAATATTGAACGCGTTTAACGCTTTAATTACTTAACGTTCGACTAATCGAATTTATCTTTAGAAGAACATATGACGATTATTATTTTTAATCGAACTCGAATTATCAATGGCCAAATTTAATCATCGACATTTATTATTTGAAATAAATCCTCCGTTTAAATTAAGTTGAAATGTATGAAATGAAACAAAACAAAATAAAA
>NC_062197.1:1719286-1721786 GCF_912470025.1 Vespa velutina
CTAAAGATAGAGCGAGAGAGAGAGAGAGAGAGAGAGAGATCATTTTAGGAAAGAAAATCCAAAAACTCATTCGTTAATCCAAAATAATTATTAAATCGTTAAAACCATCTTCCCGTCATTTCCCTTCGTTACAAGCTTACAACACATATATATATATATATACACGTGCAATATTTATTTTATAGAAATATATCATGGGAAATATATAAAAGGATTTAAATAACGTTTTAGATTGATCATTCTACGTAATATTTTCTTATTTTCATAGATTAAAGTTATTATTACTATTATTCTTCTAACTACGCTAACTAGTTTTATTTATTTATTTATTTATTTATTTTTTTTTGTGCTTCTTTTTCTAAGAGACTTAAAATGGAAGAAAAAAAGGTCTTAGTTATTTACGTTCGATAAATACTCGACGGAATCATTTTTGTCTCTCTCCCTCTCAGTCTCTTTCTTTCTCTCTCTCTCTCTCTCTCTCTCTCTCTCTTTCTTTCTTAGAAGGTCGAGTTAACTGGCAGAGATAATGTTTACACGTGTAAACGGCACGAGGTAAAGAACGATTCTGACGCCGGAATCGAGAGAGAAAAAAAAGAGAGAGAGAGAGAGAGAGAGAGAGAGAGAGAGAAGAAGAACGCATAAATCGTCAACGACCACCACGACGACGACAATAACAACAATGACGACGATGACGAGGATCGAATGTTAAAGGTTAAATGCGAACGAGCAACTAGATTATATATTCATAGATTTTATCATTTTGATATCGACGGAAAGCCACTGAGGGTCACATATGATCAATTGATATAGAAAACGTGTTTGTTTGAACGAGAGAGAGAGAGAGAGAGAGAGAGAGAGAGAGAGAGAGAGAAAGCATATTTTCTATTACTAAAATAATAAATCATTATTTGCATCATCGATGATTTTTATTCTCCAAAGAACGAAAAGACAAATTTCTTCTTTTCTTTGATTTTTCTTTTGTTTTTCCATTTTTCCTTTTCGTCTTTTTTTCTCCTTAATTTATTTCCATTTATTGATTAATATCATGTCCGTCAATCGCGCTTACTCGAGTTATTAACAATTTAGGAAAGAGACAAAGTTCACGATTTATTATAAAATTTTGTTGTACTTTAGATATAATGTAGTTGACCTTGTATAGACTTTATCATCTTTTATATTGCGAAATAAAAATTTTGTTGATCAAGTAAAAGAGAAAAAAAAGTAAAACATGTTTTTTATTTTCTTTTTTTCCCTGTTTTTTTTTTCCTTTTCTTTTTTTTTTTTTTTTTTTTTTTTGTTTACTTCAACATTCGATAGAAGGATAAAATTAATGTCGTCATTCATAATATTTCGTATCTCAATGAATAAAATATTTATTATTTTTTATCTTAATAAATAATACGAGTGTTTTGTTACATATACTAGAATAAATAAATGAACTTTTTATATAAAAGAACTTTTATTTATTATTATCATTAATTTAAATAAAAAATATGGAGAATTTGAATAATTACTTATTGGCTAATCCAATAAATATTATACATACATACATACGTACATACATATATATATATACACATATACAATAATCGATTGTCTTTCGATATTCGATTCTTTTAATAGCTTTTGTTGGTCATCTATATTTTTGCTCTTTTTTTTTTTTTTCTTGCTTTTTCTCAATTTCCTTTATCCTTGACTTAGCTTTTATTTTTCACCATTCGATCGATCGTCTCGATTATGACGGAGACTAACAAAGAGTACGAAGAAGTTAAGAGAAAAAAGATAAAAGAAAGAGGAGAATAAGTAAGACAGCTTTATAGAAAATATGATTGCAAATCGATTAACGATTAATCTCTTTTATCAAGCTTTATCCTCTTATTCTCTTTTCTTCTTCATACGCCACGATTAATATCTCTTTCGATAACTTTTCGATGAAAATTCAATTAATAAATAAAATATATTTATAACAAATAAATTACTTCAATCGCCGTGTGAAATATTTATACCCTATGAACTAATAATCGAAATAATAATCGAACTATTATATAATAGACAAAAATGAACGATCTATTCTGTCAAATATCACAACGTGAGATAAATTTTACAAAGTAAAGTATTTATCTCTCTCTCTTTCTCTCTCTCTCTCTCTCTCTTTCACTCCCTCTCAACCTTCCTCTCTTGTATGAAAACAGAAAAAACGAAAAAAGAGAAAAGAAAAAAGAAGGAAAAAAAAATTCGCACGAACTTTGGCACACTAGTAGGAGTTAGCAGGGACGAACTATAGTTGGAAAAGAGGATATGACCGAGATAATGCAAACGCTATTGCGGTCGATCTGCCTATTGAACGATGAGAAATTATGCGTGTATCTATTATCTCTCTCTCTCTCTCTCTCTCTCTCTCTCTCTCTCTATCTATCTATCTTTTTCTTTCTCATTGATATAATAATTAATCGATAAGAAAGACTTAATCGCATCTCTTTGGAAGTTCTCAAATGAAATT
>NC_062197.1:1729286-1734286 GCF_912470025.1 Vespa velutina
ATAAAGAACAAAAATATTATAATCTTTTTTTCTTCTCACGTCGATTAAATCAAATTAAGATAACAATTACAATCAAATACTCGCAAGTATTTGAAACAATTAAGTGCGCACATATTCGATCCAATAATTAACTACTAGATGACATTAAAAAAAAAAAAAAAAAAGAAAAAAAAAATCGATTAATACTCTTTTCTTGGTTTGTTTTTGCTTTTTGTTTTTTGTTTTTTTTTTTCTTTCGAAGCCTTTTTAGATTTAACTTTCTTTTTTTGTTTTACACTTTTTGATCGTAAAGTGACACGATTAAAAAGCGTTCGTTCTCGGAAAGAAATAATTAATTTAATAAAGAAAAATTATAAAGAAGAAAAAAAAAAAAGAAAAAAAGAAAAAAAAAAGAAAGAAAGAAAGAAAGAAAGAGATAACTTGGAAAGTTTTGGCTGACTCTCTACCATCGTCCTTCATTATAGATTCCTTGGATAAAGATCTAATGAGAGAGAGAGAGAGAGAGAGAGAGAGAGAGAGATAGAGAGAGAGAGAGAGAGAGAAAGAGACAAAGAGAGAGAGAGAGAGAGAGGGAGATGCAAGAACGATTAGAAAATCGAATAAAGTCATGGTCTCAATGGGGAATATTAAACGAGGAGGACCAATAAAGAACAATGGACGTTTATACCACGTCAAGGAGTTTAAGCACGTTTCGATAGGACCCTCCCACCATAAAGGAAAGTTTCATATTGGTAGGTGTTCTTAAAGTGATTAACTTTGGAGCACACACCGGACTTCGATTAGTTGGATATAACTTTGAATTTCCTCTAACGCGCGCATACACACACACACACACACACATATATATATATATATATGCATTCTCTCTTTCTCATGACGATGCAAATCGATAGAAAGAAACTTTCAAGGTTCCTGCGTATGCAAGATCGTCGAATAATTTTTACGGCGCGAAGTACTTCAAGTTAGTGAAAAGAAAAAAAAGAAGCGAAGACAGATAGATGGAAGAAAAAAGGAAAAAGGAAGGGAAAGTTGGGACTGAGGGGAGGTGGGAGGGGGAAAAAAAAGAAAAAGGAAAGAAAGGAGAAGAAAAAAAAATTGTCCTCGCGATCGGCATAGAAATAACTTGAAATTTCCAATTTGTTCGTAGAACCCACTCATGGCGATTTATATTTTATCGAAGAGAAAGAAGGGCAGAGATAGAGAGAGAGATAGAGATAGAAAAAGAAAGAAAGAGAGAGAGAGAGAGAGAGAGAGAGAGAGAACATAATGCACTTGCGGTTTTCGCGACTTCGCAAACTAATCTTAAGGTTAAAACTGTCCTCCTACAAGCCAAGTTAAAAGTTCTCCTTTGCACGGCGACTTCAATAAAAAAAAAAAAAAAAAAAAAAAAAAAAAAAAGAAAAAGAAAAAGCGTTCGAAGAGAATGTAGAAGGAAAAGTAGGAAGTTGCGAGATAAAGTGGCGAGATCAAGACGACGGGATGAAGAGACGGGGAGGGGGGGAGGGGGGGCGGGAGGTATGGGATGGATTGGGAAAGGGATGAAGGATACAAAATAAGAAGAAAGAATGAAAGAAAAAAAAAAAATAACAAGAGAGAAAATTAAAAGATAAGAGAGAAGGAAGAAGGTTGGAAAGATGAGGAAGGAAGAAAAAAAGAAAAAGAAAAAAAAAAGAAAGAAGTAACACGCACGCTCTCCTCCAATACTCTATCAATATCCTGACACTGATCAAAGATCATTTGTCGTTCGTATAATAATAATAATAATAATAATAATAATAATAATTGAAAGATAAAAAAGAAATTAATAAATAAAAGAATCAATAATCAATCAATGAAATTGCTGTGGGTTTTCGAAAAATCTAACGTCTCCTATTATTTCTGTTACTTCTTTTTTTTCTTTTTTTCTTCTTTCTTTTTTTTTTTTACCTTTTTTTTAACAGGCAAAGTTCTTTGAAACATTTCGTACCGATGTACGGATCATTCTTCTCGTAAAAATATATAACGAAAAAATGTAGCGCAGAAAGAAAGAAAGAAAGAAAGAAAGAAAGAAAGAAAGAAAGTAAAATGGAAAGAAGGAAAGGAAGAAAGAAAAGAAAAAAAAGCAAAAAAGGAGAAAGGAAGAAAGAAAAGATTTTATATATATATATATATATATATAATTTCTATATATATAGAAAATAGGTTCTCTCAGCAGCGCGTAAAACGAATTTGCATGGTTCGGATAAATCGACGATAATCCGAATAGATGAGAAAGCTCGGTACTCGTTCGTTTCACGGTCGATGATTCGAACGATAATGCGACGAAATAATGTCTCAAAACTCTCTTCTCTCCTTCCGCCGCCGCGCCCCCCCCCCCATCCCCGATCCACTCATCTTCTCCATCCACTCAACACCCTTTATCTTCTTTCCTTCTTCTATTTTTATCTCCTACTACTTGACTCACCCTCCATTGTTATGTTATCGCTCAGCTTCATCTCGACCCATTGGAAGACATCTCTGTCCCTTCGACGTCGATCTTGAAATCATTTGGATTCTAATTCTAACGGTGTTGGTGATAGAGAAAAAAAGAAAAAAAAAAGAAAAAAAAAAGGAAGAAAAAAATATATAAATAAATAAATAAAAAAAACAAAGAGATCCTTATCAGAATGAAAAATCTTCTTCGTCCTCTTTCTTCTGTTTTTGTTTGTTTGTTTTTCCTTTTTTTTTGTCCTTGCGATCGATGACGTCACCTCGATAATGCCATAATTTTATCGTAATTTCGAGGAAATTATTCTTTTTTTTTTTTTTTGTTTTTTGTTTTTTCTTCCTTTCTTCTTCCTCAATCCTCCTCCAGTCGCCGTAACAATGCAATGAAACGGGACGGACGGATGTACGGATGATCCACAGAGACAGGAAAAAAAAATTCGTTATCCTTTAACGATATAGATCTTTCGTATTATTTTTCGAGTCTATGGATATCCATTTGGACGACATGATCCAGAGTTTATTTATTTATTTCGTTCGTTGATTATGTCTGTAACAAAACGAAAGAATATGAATGAAAATATTGTTCAGTGCATTATATCCGACGATTACGAATTTTTTACGAGACTTTGTTGTTTTTTCTTTTCTCTCTTTTTTCTTTTTTTTTTTTTTTTTTTTTTTTTTTTTTTTTTACTTCTTTTAAAAGAAAATTAAAAGAAAAGAAAAAAAAGCAGTTAATTACATTTAAGTACTATTTACAAATGGATAAACAAAAATCGATTTCGTATAAACTTTATCGTTTATTAGAACGAAGTGACACCTTTTGAATAATCTACTTGACATTTTCAATCTTATTTCTGTTTATCTCAAGAAATCTTTTCGATATCATTATTATTCGATATTATTATTATTATTATTACGAGATAAGAAAAAGGAGAGATCCGATAGAAAAAAATACACGGTAATGGAGTTAAAAAAAGAAAAAAAAAAGAAAGAAAGAAAAAGAAATAGAAATAAAATAATAAAGAAAAAAGAAAGAAAGAAAAAAGAGAGAAGAAAAAAAGAAAAGCAAGAAGAAACATGATAAAAAAATAATCGATAGTTCCCTATAATAAATCTATGATCTTTACGTTGCATTATCTCTTCCCGTTAAGTAAATATGTATTTGTAAATATGTACTTTATGCGTACAAAACGTAAATCATTAATGATCTCGTTAAAATCTTTACGTATGATCGTATGATCGTATCAAACGTGGATGACCTTTAATCGAAAAGGTTAACGAGCCAGTAAGATGACAGAGCGCATAGATCAGAGATCCCCGTGAAAGGAAACGAAGGGAACAATCCTACGCTTACTACCTTGAAATAAGACGATAGATTTAATTAAGCATTTCAACCTGAGAACTTAATAATTACCATTCACCCACACACACACACACACACACACACACACACTCACATGCGCGCGTACGGATCGTAGTTCCTTCCTGGACGTTCATTGTACAGGGTGGATCGAAAAGTTCTTAGGTGTATCATTTTTAAAAAGTACGATCAATCATTCTCGAAACTTTTTAAGCCACCGATTCGACCTGTAGCATTTCGCAGTCTGACGAAGAAAAAAAAAAAAGAAGAAAAAAAAAAAAGAAATAAATAAAAAGAAATTAATCTCCCCCAGAAACTTTTTGACTTTTATCAAAATTAATTTTTTCACAATTAATAATCGCTTATAAAAAGCAATTAATTTCTTTTTCTTTTCTTTTTTTTTTTTTTTTGTTTTTTTTTCTTTTCTTTATCACCTAAAAACTTTCTATCCAGTCTTTCATCCAATGACTTTCGTTGCGCCCTGTATAACGTGAGAAATGCAATGCGGTTTTAATGGGGCTGAGGAAGGATGACGAAAAAAGAAAAAAAAAAGAAAAAAAAAAAAGGAAAAAAGAGAACGAAAAAAAATCAATTGAATCCTCTTTTGTGTCATTCTTTTAAGTATTGTCGTACGAGTGCGGAGAGTGGGGGGGGGGGGTGTGTGAGAAAAAAGAAATGAAAAAAAAAAAAGGAGACAAAAAAGAAGAAGAAAAGAGAAAACGATAACACTTCGAAAATCAAAACAATATTCTTGATAAAATATTTTCCGACGTAAATATCAAGCTTCGTTAATTCGTTTACAGAAAATATGAAATATACATTTATCGATTATGAATTTCTAATTAATTATTAATCACGGGGTACATTGAAACAAGAATAATTATTTCCGTACGAGCATTGCGAGTAAACGAGCAAGTGTATATATATATATATATATATATATATATATATATATATATATATGATAAATACATGCATATGTACATACATATATATGGACGTACAAACACACACACACACACACATATATATATATATATATACATATTCGAAAGACAAAAAGAAAATACATATATATCTCTCATCTCGATGTTGTCCCTAAAAGAAAATATTCGTAACCAATACAAAAGGGAAAAAAGGTCACGCGTACGACCAGGAGGCCACTGGCTTTACC
>NC_062197.1:1736786-1746786 GCF_912470025.1 Vespa velutina
ATACTGTAACTAAAATATCATACTTGGAAATGATCGAAATTTGATAGGGCTTGCTTATGTACAATTCCATCATATATATATATATATATATATATATATATTATGTTACGATAGCCCAGGTAACATGGATTTTCCCGCGCAAAATAATCACAACGATCCTCTTCTCCAATTCGTTGGTTGAGATAGTTGTAATTACGTTGATACGCGCAAATGTTGACAAGATACAAGTAGATAGATATCTGTGCGCAAGGGTAAAACAATCCATCCATGCGCCTGTGAAAACATTATCGTGATCGAGAGTCTCCTGCACGTGGAAACAAATGTTGGCTATCTCTATGTTTATGCATACGTATATATGTATATCTGTTTATGTATGTACATATCTAACGTTGTTTGGAAATTAAACACTATTCCTCCATGGAATCGTGTGCCTTCAATTTTCGATAAAACGTATTCAACGCACGTACTTACTTACTTACTTACTTACTTTAAATATTTTCTATCGGCGCACTCATATAAGGCCACTACCTTTCTCTTATTTTTTTTTCTACCACTTTGTCTTCCTCCCTACCACCCCCAGCCTACCTCCTCCTCCTCTCTCTCTCTCTCTTTCTTTCTTTCTTTATCAAAAGAAAGTATTAAGCTAGAACTAACACGGGTTATATGATTTTAAGAAGGATGACCTCAACACTCCGACGCGAACCTGAAAATGTGTATATAAAGAAGGAAAAAAAGAGACAGACAGAAAGAGAGAGAGAGAGAGAGAGAGAGAGAGAGAGGGAGGGAGAGAGAGAGAGATATGAGATGAGATGAGATGAAAGTGCGGAAAACGTTGTCCTTGACGCGGCCAAGTTTATCGATTTTCCTAAGACATCTCATTCGAAGTCACCGAACGAAAAACTGGATATTTTTAAATAGCACGAAAAGAAAAAGAAAAATGAAAAAAAAATCAAAGAAAAACTTTCACTTCCCTTTCCTATATACTATATAGGGAGGGTTCGAAGGTTTCCAAAGATTTGGGATTATCATTTAACTCGAATCATTTGAAATTACTTTGATATGAAATTTTCATCGATATCTCTCCAATATCTCTGGTTTTTGATTTTGTTAACCCTTTGAACTTTTCATTTTAAACCTCTTTTTTTTTTTTTCGTTAGTTCGATCTATTTACTTATGCAAATAAAGTATAGTATACTTTATATATGCAGCTTGACTACTACTACTATTATTATTATTATTATTATTACTATTATTCTTACGAATTTTTAATGAAGCCTTCGCAAAACGTCGACAATCGTACGTCGTATATCCTCTTAAGGTTTTTCGGCAAATCTTGATATTAAAAAAAAAAAAAAAAAAAGAAAAAGAAATAAAAAGAAAAGAAAAAAACTTTCGTCGACCTAAAATTTCGTCAACTATTATATTTCTTGCGTCTTAAGCGCGACCGCGTTTTCTTTCTTTCTTTCTTTTTTTCTTTCTTGAGATTTTTCTTTTTTCCTTCCACTTAATCATTTCTTTTTTCTCTTTTCTTTTGATTTCATTACGACGACGTACACGTACGATTATAAAGTCTCGTGATAAGTGCATTACACTTTATTCCCTTTTTCCTTTTTTCCTACAATTTTTAACTTTTTTTCCTCCCCTTTTCTAACCATACTCTCGTAAATATCATAATCAATATTCTCTTAGATTTTTTTCCCGATTTTTTTCTCGTATTAAAAGTATTTTCGAATGAATAAATAAATAAATAAATAAATACATAAATAAGTAAATAAATTAATAGAAATAAAAACCACGTAAAAAATAAAAAAAAAAAATAAAAAGAGGAAATATCTTCTCTCAATGAGTTTTTCAAAGATAAATTATTATTTCGTTCGGTTCTACGTTATAATACGTTGAAATATATTTTAATCGATTGTAAAAAGAAAACGAACGAGCCGTAAATTACGATACTCGGTAATACCTCAAAGTTCGCGAACATTTTGAAGAAACGAAACGAGCGTGATAATGGAACGAGTGGAGTTATTTAAAATTATCGTATTAAAAATTTACGAGCATAAAGGAGAACATTTTATGTTTACCGTTTCAACGATACATCGACGGTTCTACACTTTTGTTCTCGTTACTTCGTCCTTCGGATGAATGATTGTTGATAAAAAGAAAAAAAAAAAAGGAAGGGAAAAAAATTTCCTTCAAAATAAATTCAATGAAAGTATGAACGTATCAAGTAATTTGACAAGTACTTAAATAAATTACTTGTATACTTACGTTCACGTGATTTCGCATGATCTCGTTAACAATAGAGAAAAGTTTTATCATCGATTAAAATATTTTTTTGCTTTCAATGATAATCGAAGATAAGAGAAAGAAGAAGGAAAGGAGGAAACGAATTAAAACGAGAAAATAAAAAGAAAGAGAAAGAGAACAAAGTGAAACGCGATGTCGAAGAAGATATACAAAGAAAGAAAGACAAAAAAGAAAATAAAAAATAAAAAAGAAGAAACAAATGGAGTATCTCGTAAGCGTAAATAGTAAGAGTCCTCGCGTAACTTCTCTCGGTGATCGAAACAACAACGGGCTCGTCAATTATCAATGAATTACGTCAGCCAAGCGAGTCCATTGTCGTGGCAAATGTCAAACGAAAAAGAGAAAAAGAGAGAGAGAGAGAGAGAGAGAGAGAGAAAAAAAGAAGAAAAAAAAACCATAGATAAAAAGAAAGAGATAGGAGACAACTATATATGAAGGAAGAATAGAAGAAGTGACTGAAATGAAGAAAAAGAAAAATAAAAAGAAAAGTACAAAGAAAAATAAGAAGTGACAAAATGAGAAAGAAGAAACATATATGAAAAGAGTATATATATATATATATATATGTATGTATATATATATATGTATATATATATATATTATACAATACATAGGTAAGTAAATATGCTTATGTATATACGTATGTATGCACGAACATAGGTAATATGTTGTTACGAGCAACAACGGAAGGTTAATGGCTCTTTCGTAGAGATATAACTGAACGAAGTAAATAGGAAGAAAGAAAAGAGAGAGAGGAAGAAAAAGAAAACAAGAAAACAAGAAAGGAAGGAAGGAAGGAAGGAAGAAGAGAAAAGAATGAGACTGAATTCCCAACGACGCCGAGAAGAACTGCGCTTGTTTGCAAGGTCAGACACGTTTCGATAAGGTCATCGTGTCTCTGTATACATGTGGGTGCATGTGTGTATATGTTGAAAGGTCAAGTGATTAGACAGTCGAGTGGCAATATATATATATATATATATATATATATATATATATATATATATAAAGTAAAAGAGGAGAGAGAGAGAGGGAGAGAGAGAGAGAGAGAGAGAGAGAGAGAGAGAGAGAGTAGGAATAATGGAGAATTGAGTGAAAGATTTAATGAGTCGCTGATAAACCGGAAAATTGTGCGGAAACGCACGTACCCGTTTCAGAACAAGTTAACAGGACACTCGTGTACGCTTTCATTAACTTCGAGTATGCTCGCGGGATAAATAAAAGCTCGGCATATTGTTCTCTCTCTCTCTCTCTCTCTCTCTCGCTCTCGCTCTCTCTTTCTCTCGCTACCGAGATTACTACTATCTATTTTCATCTATATACACACACATGTATATATACAGGATGATACATTTAATTGTTGAAAAATTCTTTAAAAAGCTTTCCCTCTTGTTAGAAAATAATTGTTATTTTAATTTATTAAAAGTAATGAATTTTATGTTAGAAAAATTGAACGATCACATTTCCCTTGATTAGATCTTAAGATAATTTTTCAATTATTTAAAAGGAAAAAAAAAAATGAAATTTCTTTTTTATACGATCAAGTTTTAAAACGAAACAACCTGTACATACTCTCATATGCATGTGTACGTATGCGCGTATGTATGTATATGTGTGTGTGTGTGTGTGTGCATGTGTGTGTGTGTATTACGTTGGAAACATGATTTTATAAAACATTATCGTGGTAGTGATAAATGAACATTGATTTTTCACATATCGGATGATTCTCTTGTTCTCTTTATAAAATTGATCGATTAGTATAATTCTCCCATGTCCTCTCTCTCTCCCTCTCTCTCTGTCTCTCTCTCTCTCTCTCTCTCTCTCTCTCTCTCTCTCTCTCTCTCTCTCTCTCTCTTTTGCTTCCCTCGTTAACAAGATTTTTTTTCTTTTGTTCTCCTTTTTTTTTTTTTTCCTTGCAAATAAAAGTAGTATCCGATGGCGACGTTGCGATAAAACGCACGACGCGGAGGTTCTGCGCGTGACTCGTCGAAATATCTTTCTATTTCTTTTTTAAACATTGACGATAAAAAGAGAGAGAGAGAGAATGCCAACTCATTTTCCAACAACTTTTTAAGCGATTAAATTTACAGATCATGAGAATATAATGAACTATTATACATGAACTTGAGCAGAAGAATTTTCAAGGTCGACAATGGTATCGATAATGTAAGATTTTAATAAAATTCTTTCTTTCTTTTTCTTTTTTTTTTTTTTCTTTTTTTTTCTTTTTTATACATTTCATAACACATCCTATCTCTTCTCCTTTATTCTCTTATTCGTAAATGAAGAAAGTCCATTGGTATATAGTTTAAAAATTTCGTAATGTATGATATATAATGTGTACGTATGTACGATCTTGATAAAGGAAAAGGGAAGAAGAAGAAAAAAAAGAAAAAGAGAAAAAAAAAAAAAAAGAAAAAAAGGAAGAAAAGAAAAAAGGACGAAGGAGACTCTGAAAACGAATTTGTTGTTCTCTTGATTAATACGCGAACAAAAAAAAAATTAGGCACAAGGTTCTTTTAGATGAGTCAAGGTCCAACGTGTATATAAAATGGAAGATCAAACGATTTAAAAGGGAGGTGCTGGTGAATTATGAGAAATAACGAAACTAAAGCACCTATGTGCATCGAGATCTATGTATAATGTATAAAGCCTATATATTTTTGTATGTATATACGTACGCGTCGAATAAACTACGACATAGTTTTCCTTTCTTTGCTTTTTTCCTTTCCTTTCTTTCTTTCTTTCTTTCTTTCTTTCTTTCTTCCTCCTTTTTTTATTCCTTTCTCTTTCTAATTTTTTTTTTTTTGCTTTTTTCTTTCTCTTCGCGTGAACGCGATCGAACGTAAACGGCAAGTCCGATTTTACGTTATTTTATTAAAACTCTCGAACGATAACAGTTAAAATTTTTGTGGAGAGATAATTTGAAAAAAGGGAAGAAAAGTGAAACGAAAAAGAAAAAAAAAAGAAAAACATTGAAAAAATGAATGCGTACAATAAATCGCGTTTAAACGTTCAATATCGATCGATTAAAATTTCGGCAGTGACCGAAAGAAAATAAAGAATAAGCGAGAATGAAAAACAAAATAAAACGGAACAATGAAAAAAAAAACGAAAATATTACATATATTCGATTGGTCCAATGACAAATTTAAAAAACAAATTCAATATCACGTTTCAAATTTGCAAATTGCACGCTTGAGAGAGGACCTCTTTATCGGCGTTTCACGATGAATCGTGCGTTGTAATAATTATTTTCTGAGTGAGTAGAAAAAAAAAAAAAAAAAAAAAAAAAATGTAACAAAGAAAAAAAGTGAACCTTAAAGAGTTAAAAGAAAAAAAAAAAGAAAAGAAAAAGAGAAAAGAGAAAGAGAGAGAGCGAGAGAGAGAGAGAGAGAGAGAGAGACAAATAAAAGAGACAAAAAGAGAGAATAAAAAAAGTTACACTAGTAGATCGATCGTACTACGAAAATAATTACAGAAGCTCCTACGTACTTTTTTTTTTCCTCTCTCTCAATGACGTATAATGTATACGTATATATGTATATAAATACGTACGTAATGGATGACGAAAAAGTGGTACACAGAAAGATCATATAAGAGTGCGGATATTTAAATGACGACCTCTAACAGTGACAACGAGATAACACGAGATGTTCCATTATGCGAATCCTGCACCCATGTCAGCGTAACAGCTTTGAGTAGGAGTACGCGTATATGTATATACGTACGTGTGTATGTGTGTATATATATATATATACATATATATATACCTATATATACGTAAGTATAAAATAGTGCCAAAAATAAAAACAATATTGTAGAGAAGCATAGTCTATCGTATGTAATTAACATACGATGAAACTCCATATATTATTCATAAGATAATTTCACGATGTCTTGTTTCAGACAAGTACAAGATTTATGTATACACATATGTATATACGTACATACATATATATGTATGTGTGTATATAAAGATGTATCATCGTTATCATTGTTACCATTCATGTTTTCATACGACGAGGGAAAACATTTTTTTTGCTCTCTTTTCATTTTTTTTTTTTTTTCTTTTTTTCTTTTCGACGAACAATGACAAACGAGATTTAGAAAGAGAGAGAGAGAGAGAGAGAGAGAGAAAACCTGAATTAATTCTTGTTTATAATGTTCATTATACATAGTAATGAAAAACCGTTCCATATTAAAAGAGCAATTAGTTATCTCGTTTGTTCTTACATGCAATAACAATAATAATAATAATACTAATAATAATGAATGATGACGACATCGATGACGTTAATAATAACTATGATAAAAAGTAAAAAAAACAACGAGAAACGCATAAAGTAGATACGTTACTTACATAGATATCTAATGGTTCGTCTAACGATGTATAATAATACTGTAAGTTTCATTGCACATATATCATATATATATATATATATATACATATCAAAGGATCGATCGATCGATCGATTTACTTTATAGAATCATTTACGATTTTAGATCTTAAAACGTAAAGAAATTTAAGAACGATTAGATAAAACGATTAGATTTTAATAAAGAAGAAAAAGAAAATGTTTCCTTAGAAAACGTTATATCGTGGAAGTAAATGAAAGATAATGCGAAAAGTCGCGAAAATAAATATAGTCAAGCATTTTCTATGAAATCAACAACATTGATTTACGAATATCTTCGTATTGATCGCATTTCTCAAACGTTCTTTAAATAGTACTACATACACAGGTCGGATCGAAGATACACGATGCAGCGAAAAAGGAAAAGAGAAAAAAAAGAGAGAGAGAGAGAGAGAGAGAGAGAGGAGGGGGGGGGTGAGGGGAAATAAAGAAAAGAAACAAAATCGGCTAAAGAGATCGATCGTTCTAA
Source organism: Vespa velutina (assembly GCF_912470025.1). Classification (NCBI taxonomy): domain Eukaryota; kingdom Metazoa; phylum Arthropoda; class Insecta; order Hymenoptera; family Vespidae; genus Vespa; species Vespa velutina. The sequence goes on from NC_062197.1 coordinate 1,743,981, forward strand.
TCATAATATCAAATTGAATATCGTAAGATATAAAATTGAAATCTATACGAGAACGTTGACATCAAAACCGATCAATAATATGAAAAAAAAAAAAAAAAAAAACAAAAAAAAACAAAAACAAAATAATCGTTATTACTCTATATAACTTTATCATTCACATTATTCCATCATATCGTACAAACACACAATATAATAAGAAAATTGTTAGTCTCGACTAACGACGAAATAATTGAAAACTAGCCACGAGGAAAGATATATATATATATATATGTTCGATCGATATCTCGAAAGTAATGTCGATCCACCGCGTGGTCGAAGCAACAACATGCTTTCTATTCGTCTTATACTTACGTATTATTACATATTTATTTACTAACTATAGATGTTAGAACGGGGTGAAAGACTCTCTTTCTCTTTCGCACATATTCACGTACGCGTATATATATATATATATATATACACATACACAGACATATATAGAACACAAAATAGAAAAATATACGTATGTATATATTCGTCTTATTTTATTAACTTTTGGAGAAAATCCAAAAAGAACATCTAAATCATTGTTTCCCTACGTTAGTTGTACCTCGTGTTAAATTCGAAAGATATATGCATGTATCTTTCACATTTTAATAATAATAATAATAATAATAATAATAATAATAATAATAATAATAATAATAATAGTGACGCAAAATTGATAGAAAAAAAAAAAAATGTTAAAGAGAAAAAGAATGAAAGAAATCGTAGAAATGAAGGACGACCTACCGAAGGTTATCGAAGGGATATTTGTGGTGTCCTCCAATGAGATCTCGAAGAATGAAATTTCTTCATCCAGGAAGAGATCCTTCCCCTTTTCTTCTTCGCATAACTTTTCTATCTATCTATCTGTCTATCTATCTATCTATCTATCTATCTGTCTGTCTGTTTATCTATTCGTTTTTTTTTTGTTTGTTTTTTCTCTCTCCTTTCTTTATTTTCTTCTTTTTTCTCTCGCAGTAATCCACGTATGTATCTCTCTCGTTTCTTTATTATTTCTTTCTCCCTCTCTATCTCTCTCTATCTCTCTCTTCGTACTCTCTGTGTTTATTATGTGCGTATATGCGTATGTTTATGTAAAATCGAAAAGAAAAAGAACACGTACACATACACACACACACATGCACACGCACACAGAGAGAGAGAGAGAGAGAATGAGATAAAGAGAGTGCAAGAGCGAGCAAGAGAGAATGAGCAAAGACGAGAACAAGAACGAGAGCGAGAGAAACAGAGTGAAAGAGAAAGAGAGAGAAAGAGAGAGAGATTAATAGATAGAAAGAGAGAGAGAGAAAGAGAGAAAGGAAAACAAACCGCCGACCGACCGTCCGCGCCCGTGTCGCTCGGTCGACTGACTGGCTTGCTTCTTCCTTTTCCCTCTCCTCCTAAATGTTATGTAGGTACACTCATCCCCACCACCCTCAAAAACCTACCACCACCCTCGTTCATATCACAGCTTCTCGTGCAAGTAATAAGTACTTGCTTGCTTGTTCGTTTTTACTTATTTATTTATTTAATTAAAAAAAAAAAAAAAAAAAAAAAAACTTTTTCACTGATCTCTCTCTCTCTCTCTGTCTCTGTCTCTTTTGTTTTTATTTATTCGTGCTGAATTTAAAAAAAAAAAAAAAAAAAAAAAAAAAAAGAGAAAAAAAAAGAAACTTATTTCCTTAACATCAATGGCCGGCCATTATCGATTTTTCACAAAAACATTTTTCTTCTTCCATTTCAAAATTTCTTATCGCAAATTTATGTACATTGGCATTGGTAAGTTTTACGCTATTGTTTACCTTGAAGATAAACACTTCATGTAAGGAAATATTTTATGTAGATATGCAGATCTATCCGCTGATTATTATATTACGTTTCTACGTCTCTTTGAAACACTTAAATCACATGCATATGTATGCAGTTAATATGCCGTTCGTTAAATATTTTTTTTGTCAATCTCTATGAGAATTAATTTTTCAATGATAAATATATTTTTTTGCGCTTCTTTTTTTTTTTCTCGAATTTGTCGTTACAGGTGGGGGAAAAAAAAATAATAATATTATAGTAAAAGGTGGAGAAAGGGAAATTAAATTTTACAAAATATATATACTCACGTTTCACCACAATTTAAAACCAAAATGTTTTGCTCGAATATCTGGAAAAATAGAGAAGGAAAAAAAAAAAAGAAAAAAAAAGAAAAAGAAAGAAATATATAACTAAAACGTTTTTTTTTTTTTTTTCATGATCACCAGATCGTAATTACTTTATATCAATATTACAGGTGGGGGAAAAAAAAAATAATATTATAGTAAAAGGTGAAAAAAGGGAAATTAAATTTTACAAAACATATATACTCACGTTTCACCACAATTTAAAACCAAAATGTTTTGCTCGAATATCTGGAAAAATAGAGAAGAAAAAAAAAAAAAAAAAAAAAAAAAAAAAGAAAAAGAAAGAAATATATAACTAAAACTTTTTTTTTTTTTTTCATGATCACCAGATCGTAATTACTTTATATCAATATAAAATTTCGCTTGCGATAAAATTCATCGGTCAAATTTTAATTGATAATGAAGATGAGAATAAGAATATAGTAAAGAAAAAATAATAATAAAGAAAGAAAAATAACAAGAAAAAGAAAAGAAAAAAGAAAAAAAAAAGAAGAAGAAGAAGAAGAAGAAGAGAAATGTAAATTGCTTTCTCTCGATCTCTTATCCCCATTATTCTTGAATCGATCGTAAATAATAGGACGAGAATCGCCCACTCGATCTTCTCGATC
>NC_062197.1:1749286-1754286 GCF_912470025.1 Vespa velutina
AAACATTTCCCCATTACAATTTATTATATTTTCTCTATCCTTTCTATTCTCAACGTAAAGTCTAATTTACTATCGTCATAGTACATACGGAATATAGAATAAGGACGAATATTTAAAGAAGATAACAAAGGTCGTAATCAAACATTTTCCTACCATTTTACATTTTTCTCATAAAGAGATATGTATTTTCTTAACTTACAATATATTTCATAAATACAAGATGGACCATAAATGTTCAGCGAAAGAGAAAGAAAAAGAAAAAGAGAGAGAGAGAGAGAGAGAGAAATTGTTATTCCGCAATTTAAAAAGAAAAGAAAAGAAAAGAAAAGAAAAGAGAAAAAGAAGAAAAAAGAAAATTACCCTAAAAAAAAGATTTTTAAAATATCCTCTAGAAACTTTTTTGGCTTAGGCTCCATTGTATACCTATATCGAATTAAAGTATGTATAAAAAGTAAAAAAAGTTATAGCATGAAGTTATACATAAACACACACACACACACACACACACACATACATACATACATACATACATACATATATACATACATATATACATATATATATGGATAACTTTTCTGCAATCAACTGTATATATCCACTACTACATTATCCGTGAACGATCGACGAACCAACACAATTCTATATATATATATATATATATATATATATATAAAGGGACAGAAAGGGAAAAGAAAGAAAAAGGAAAAATGTAATAGCTAAAGAAAAGAAAGAGAAGACGAGGTCATCGTAAATCGAAGTTATGCGCGTACGATCGAATTTCCATTTTGGTCGAAATGAAATTCCTGTTGGACTCTGCCCTTGTTCAACAGAAGATAAATATAGTAGATGGATAGATAGATAGATAAATAGATAGTTAGATAGATAGATAGAGAGAGAGAGAGAGAGAGAGAGAGAGAGAGAGAGAGAAAGAGAGAGACGACATATCCTTTTAAATTCGGAAGAAGAACCCAATCACTCTTTCTCCACTTTCTTCTTTTTAAGAGCTACAGTATCTTATGCATTTCCAATAACCAATCGCATGATAAAGGTCCTTTTCCATTCGACATATATCAGAAATTGGAACCCTTTACTTTTCCTTCTTTGTCAATTTAAAATTTATATATGTCCTGCACACAACCAATTCCCATCTGTGTATATCTAGTCTCTTGTCGTTCTCTCGGCATTCGTTAAAACTTTCAACGAGAGAATAAAGAGTACCGTTTAAGAAAAAAAAAAAAAAAAAAAAAAAAAAAAGAAAAGAGTGAGAGAGAGAGAGAGAGAGAGAGAGAGAGGGAGAGAGAGAAAGAAAGAAAGAAAAAAGATTAAAAAAAAAAAGAAAAAGATGAATAGAAAGAAGAGGGGAAAAAAAAAAGGAACAAAGGAAAAAAGTTACTAGCACCTTTCGTTAAAGCTTCTTTTATACAGGTAAGAATAAGTGAGTGGGTGTGAGTGGATAGATATTTGTATGTGTGTATGCTTATCTAAACAAGTGTATCTTTCCCATCTATTTTTCATTTTTTTGTTCTTTTCTTCGTCCCCCCCCCCCCCCCCCCCCGCCCCGCCCCCTTGTTTTTTCTTGTACGAGATAAAACATATATTATTCTATTCATATTTTTCTTTATCTCTTTCTCTCCCTCTCTCTCTCTCTCTCTCTCTCTCTCTCTCTCTCTCTCTCTCTCTGTCTCTTTCTTTCTCTTTCTGAGATTTTGGATGAGCTGTCATTGCTATTGTCGATTTGTGTGAACGAGGTCGTAAAATGTTAAATTGAATGTTAGCACGAAACACACACCGTGTGTTTTATTACGAACAAAGATGCGAAGTGGACCGTGACTCGAATGTTGCGTTTGAAAACTATTAGCTAAAATGTAGTACGGAAATTAATAGAAATAACACGCGTAATATATATTTACGTTATAAATCATACGTTCTTACATGTGATTATTTTAATTACTATTATTATTATTGTTTTTAATATTATTATTATTATTATTATTATTATTATTATTACAACGATCATTACTTTCGAGATGTTATTTCGTTTATTAAAATTTTCCTTCACTCCTCTCTCCTTTCTATTTCTTTATTTTTCTAATATTTTTCCAATCGACCAATCAAAAATCGTCGAGTTCGATTATCTAATCTTTTCCTTTCTCTCATTTTTTGGTCATTCATTTAATTATTCATCTATCGATTTTGAATTTTTACTTTCATTTTTATACGTTTTAATTGTTCAATTATTTATTTTTTCCTTTTAAACTTTTTCTTTTCTTTTCTTTTCTTTTCTTTTCTTTCTTCTTCTTCCTCTTCTTTTTCTTTTTATTTCATTTTTTCTCCCTCAAGATATCATTCTCAATCGTATCACCTCTTGGATTGATCGAAGCTACGTATCGAATTGGTTTCTCATCGAGACTGCGCGACCTTGCGACCAACGACGAAAGAGATAGAAATTTTGTTTCGTGTCTGGTAATCCGATAGTACAAAATTAATTACACGATCTAATCGGATTACTTCGCACACTAACGGCATTACCCACGACCGCGCGTTCGCATTTCCATGTTAGAGAGTAGAATCTGTGAAAGAAGAATGGAGTAACACGCGTGAGTAACCTGTGAATGAACGAAGCTCTTGATATACATGTATGTATGTATGTGTGTGTATATATATATATATATATATATATTTCTCTCTCTCTCTCTCTCTCTTTCTTTTTAATAATGTCGTACGAAAGAGAGAGAGAGAGAGAGAGAGAGAAATGAACGCGCAAAAAAAAATTGTTCGGAAAAAAGAAGAGAGAGAGAGAGAGAGAGAGAGAAGAAAAAAAAAGGTTTTCGAGTTATTCCTATCAATCTCGCAAATCTTTTAAGCCATCCGAATGTTTTCATCTAAACGAGCCTCCTACTATACGCATATACTAGCAGCGCATAATACATACGTACGTATATACGTATATAAATGATATACAGGTTGGCCACTGAAAGAGCGAATGATTATGATAAGACAAAAAAAAAAAAAAAAAAAAAAAAAAAAAAAAAAAAAAGCTTTTATAAAAGCGCACGGTTTATTTTTTAGGTTTTTTTTTTTCTTCTTTCTTTCTTTTTCTTTTTTTCTTTCTTTTCTTTTCTTTTTGTTCTTGTTTTTTTATTATCACTGTATAATATCATACGTAGCCATTTTAATCTCTGAGGGATGCTCTATAACTTACGAACAAAAAAGAAAGTAAATAAAAAAGATTGAACATGAATAAGTTATGACTCTTTTAAACCCTTTAAGGTCTTTTCAAAGTGGCCACCCTATGTATATACATACATACATATGTATACATACACGTGTATATTAGACACAAAGTATAGTATTATTCGTAATACCTCGTAATCTCGTGCAAGTACCGTGCACGTAATAATACGAAGATTGATACGATAAGAATAATTTCGTTTATAAATATTAAGGAAGAAGAAACGAAAGATCCATTTAAACGAATATATAACGTATCTATTTATTTATTTATTTATTTATCTAACAATACAAATTCCCCCTTCCCCCCAATACCACCTAACCTAACCACATCCATAAATAATTATTAAATTATATTCTATTTTCTGTGAGAATTTTGTCGATCAACAAATGTCTGAAAAAAAAAATCTACTAGGAACGAATATATTACGTATTACTGTCACAAAAGTCATTCGTTATTTCGATGAATTTCAACGATAAGCAAGAGAGTGGTGATAGGGTGGGTGGTGGGGGGTGGGGGTGTAGGAAGAATTATCGTTAAGCATTACATTTATCCGTCATTCATTTTTCGCATTTTATATCTCATTTATTGACGAAATATAATCCGAGACAGAAACGATAAATAATTATCTCGATGATGGGAAGGAAGAAGAAGAAATGAAAAAAAAAAAAAAAAAAAAAAAAAAGAAAAGAAAAAAGAAAATAAATAGTAATAAATGAAAAAGAAAAATGAAGAATAATAAAGAGAAAAAGAAAATGTCGCAAATAATTTATTTTCACTTACCAATTGAAATTTCACAATAACTTCGATTTCAATTTTCTCTTTTTATTCGTTTTCTAATATAAAATTTCATTCCCTTTGGACTTATCCATATACGCTCTCTCTCTCTCTCTCTCTCTCTTTCTCTCTCTCTCTTTTGCTTTTTCGAAAATGAAAAATGTCGAAAGGAAAAGCAAGGAGTCCTGTAAATTCCACGCTAATCCATGCTTTTCCTTGAGAAGGATTTTGAGGTTTACGAGAATCAGTTGGAAGCTGACAGATCTCTTCGAAAAGTTCTGCAAGGGTTTAAAGATCTCTCTCTCTCTCTCTCTCTCTCTCTTAGGAGACTTGTCCCTTTTATTCGTCCTCACTCGTATTAGTTACTCGACGACTTTTCATAAGTCAAAAACAAAAGATAAAGTGAATAAGAGAGAAAGGGAAATATACAGAGTGGAACAAAATTATTCATAAATTATTATAAAAATTGATTGCTCTTGTTTCGACAATTTTTTTTCTTTTGGCTCGATCTTTTCGTTCTCTTTTCATTCTATTTGATTTTTTTTCTCTTTTTCTTTTCCTTTTTTTTTTTTTTTTTTACTTTTCTTTTTTCTTTTCATTAAAAAATCTTCAATTTTATTTCTACGAAATTAACTTGCAGATCTAATTACAGAGCCTATAAAAGTCTCGAAAAAGGATTAATTCGATAAACATCACTTAGGAAATTTTGTATCACCCTGTAGATGGGAAACATCTTCCTTTGATTTTTGACAACGTCAGAGTACTCCGATAATCGTCCTTATAAATTTCCTCTAAAAGGAAGGATCATTTAATTATATGCATTGGTTCGTCCGATTTAAAAAAAAAAAAAAAAAAATTAAAATTTCAGTTTGACGATCGTTTCTTTTCAAAGAGCGAGAAGAGAAAGAGAAAGAGAGAGAGAGAGAGAGAGAGAGAAATCTTTGTTATAAATAAACATCGATCGTACGAAGTAGTCACTTAAAAAGTAAAA
>NC_062197.1:1759286-1771786 GCF_912470025.1 Vespa velutina
GAGGATAATTTTAAGGAAACAGAAATAATGGAAATGGCTGAAACTGCAACGGAAATGATTAATAACAAGAAAACATTAACTAACGTCGAATATTACGTTTCAACTTTGGCAACTATGATGGACGATCAGGATCAGGAATTTCTTGAAATGCACGAGGAGACGCCGGAAATGAATTATGCAACTCCGGAAACGAATTACGAGAAACCGGAAACGGTCGTACAGTTTAAAGAAATTAATCAAGAACTTCCGGAAATAAATGAGGAGGAATCGAACGTCGTACCTACGACAACCCCGGTATCACTTACGAAAGATTCCAAAATTCAAAATCAACCTAGTATTGATAGCATTGTCGAAGGGATCTATGAAATAATAAAGCCTACCTCGACGGAGATCTATGATGATCTATCGGACGATAATTATGACGATAACATTAAAATGGAAAAGATCGAAGAAGAGAATGATGAAAACAGGTAAATTTTATAATTCTTTCTTTTCATTTTTGTCATTTTGCAATTAATCACAAAAGTATTAATCGTTAAAGCTTATCTATTTAATAATTCGCTTAATTAAAAGGATAAATTATTAGAAATATCGAAGAAATCAGAAAGAAAAGAAAAAAAAAAAAAAAAAAATGAATCGATTCGTTCAAAAAATTTCTTTTTTGACTTTTGATGGACGAAAGAAAAAGAAAAATGAGAACATTCATAATAATTTGAAAATCTTTAAAAAAGTAATTAGTACGTAATTATTCGTGTTATTAATGATTCTTCATTTAAACGAAAAATATTTAGAGAATAACGAAGAAATTGTAAATATAACAAATGATTAATAAGAAGGGGAAAGATTGATTGGTGCCGCATGATTTGCTCGAGGAAGAAGAAGAAGTAGAAGAAGTAAAAGTAGAAGTAGAACAAGAAGAAGAAGAAGAAGGTTTATTCCATTTATCGAGGAGTGCAGGATATTGCGAGTCTAACTGCTATAAATCGATTTCTCATACTCTTTCACGCGTTTCCACGGGATTGGTTCAGTCGAACACGATGAAATATCTATCATATTGCTCATTCCTACCCACGAAAACCACCTAACGTGAACGGCCAATAAAAATCGACGAGATGTCTTCTTTTCTTCGCTTACTTTTCAATACGTATTTGGATCACACGTACATATATTCGAGTACGCCATATGTTTATAGATTTTTCTATAAACCGATAGATTGTAATCTAAAAGTTCCCAAAAAAAAAAAAAAAAAAAAAAAAAAAAAAAAAAAAAAAAAAATAGTGACTTTACAAATAAGTTAGACTTTTTTTTATACTTTTCGAACTAATTTCTTTTCTTTTCTTTCTTTTTTTTTTGCGGATAATAGAAAAAAAGAAAACATAATTAATACTAAAGTGTCACGTAAAAGGTGTGATTTATTTTTTCAAAAGTAATCGTTAGATCCTGTATTTTTTGATAATTTATAAATCTGACGAAAAATATTGTTGTCCCATAAAAGATAAGAGCAAAGAAAAAAAAAAAAAGTGAGAAAAAGAAAAAGCAAAGCACAAACAGAAAAGAAAAGAAAAGAAAAGAAAAGAAAAGAAAAAAAGATGATCGTTAACGATGTCGTTTCTCAAAGCTTAACGAGTACCCCAAGCATTAGAAGTAGAAAAAAGAAAAGAGGATAGTAGAAAAAGGAAAAGTGGAAATTCTAAGACTTATTTCACCTTTGCAGGTTCACAATGCTTGGCGAAAAAGTGACACAAGTACCAAGGCCGAGCCTGAGTAACTACTTAAAGCGTGTCAAAGCAGAGCCCAAGGCATCTTTGGTACAGCTAGCTTCACTCTACGATGCCCTTGGGAAGGATGCTAGAAAACAGGGTTATGGTAAGTACTTTGGATATTCCGACGAGGTTCTCCAGGTGCTCGATACATCGGCCGAAGGTGGTATCGGGCCTCAATTGAAGAAGTTATTGAACAAGATCCTTGAAAGGAACGAACTCACCAGGGAAGACGCCAAAAACAGGACGAAACTCGTAATACGAGATCTCGAAGAACCTACCAGTGTACTTAGCAACGATCTTAGAAATCTTTTACCTCTTCGTTTTTCCTTTTCTTAAAATGTTCTCCCATTTTTTATCTTCTATTTTTCTTTCCTTCCTTCCTTCCTTCCATTTCTTTTTTTCCTTCTGCTAATAAAAGACAAAAAGAAAAAAGAAAAAAAAAAAAAAAAAAATGAAGTTTCATTAAATAGTCGAATAATAATTAATAGACGAAAATTGTTAATCTGTTAACCGAGGGACGAGAGAGTGGAACGACGAGTCAATTATTCTAAACAAGATTTCAATTCTCTCCGATTTAAAAAAAAAAAAAAAAAAAAAAGAAAAAGTAAATCATTTGACCCTCGCGATCTGTCCAATTAAAAGAAAGAGAGAGAGAGAGAGAGAGAGAGAGAGAGAGAGAGGGAGAGAGAAAGAGGTAAAAACCTATTATATATCTCAATTCTCTTTATTTTACGATTCATTAATTTATCCGAAGTGTCCATCTCTCACCACCATCGCTACTTCCCCATCTCATCAAGCCTTCCCATCCGCCCTTGCCCTCCTCTCCGCTCCTATTTTAACCATTTTTGAATGAAAATATATTTTAATCATTTCGAATGAAAATATATTCTCATAGATTCACGCTCATCGATCATCGATAGTCTTTCTACGCTAACCGTACATGCGGTTAACAGGTTAAAATTTAATAAATTTATCAATCGTAAAGATTAAAAAGAAAAATTAAAGAAAAAGAAAAAGAAGAAGAAGAAGAATAATATTAAAGTTGCCCTGTCGAGAGCAAGTGCCTATTTAATGTGTTTCATCGAAAATGACAAAGGGCTGAAACGTGATCCGAATCGTTTCAACCATCTGTCTGTGGTTACTGAGAGAAAGAAAGGAAAAAAAAAAAAAAAAAAAAAAAAAAAAGAAAAAAAAGTAAAAAAGAAAAAGAAAGAAGAAAGTACATTAAAACTCATCCGGAGAAAAATGATAGGACTTTGATCTAGGCTACTGCGAATTAGTGTCCCTTCGTGACCGGGAAACGAATTGGTTAGGGAAACCAAAAAATTACTCTGGTGCTTCTCGACATTTTATGGCGGGTTGCATGCGATGCATAAGTCCGAATGCGATTGATCAATTTTTTTTTAACCTACTCTTTGTCAACATTTTCCTCTTCTTCTTCTTTTTTCTCTTTTTTTAATTTTTTTTTTTTTTTTTTTTTTTTTTCATAAGCCTAATTTCTTTTCGTTTTACGTGTCTACGTATCTGCGAACAAAATTATTATTTCATTATTATTATTATTATTATTATTATTATTATTATTATTATTGTTATTATTATTATTATTATTATTATTATTATTATTATTATTATTATTATTATTAGATATGTATATCGTACATCGGATATATCATATATTATATATATATATATATATATATATATATATATATATATATATATATATATATCATTGTTCTCGATGAGAGATAGTAGTTGAGTATCTAAGTTGTCGAAGTTGCGAACAATTGTATTCGTTCGATATAATTAAATCTATTTGTCTAACATTGTATAGATAATTTCTATCATAAATTTAGAATATTATAACTTTGTTATTTTTTTCTTTTTTTTTTTTTTTTGTTTCTTTCTATTTGTTATTCTTTTATCAATATTCTATTAAGTTTTAAGTCGCTGCTACTTTCAGACGAACGTTTCGCCTTTCAGCAAGAGAAAGTAAGTAAACATCTTCGAAACATCTGCTTTTCATAAAAAAGCATCCTCCTATTCCTCTCGTTCGATATTTCACGTCTGTACGTCATCGGCTTCTAAACGTTTACCCTATATATATATATATATCATAAATCTTTTTCATCATAATCGCATAATATACTCTTTCAATATCTTCAAAAATTTCTCAAAAGAAAATTTATTTATAAGACGTATACTTACATAGACGTCTGATACACGATTGACTCATATCTTACATATTAATGTAATACGATTGTTCGAAAGCATTGTCTAATAAAAATGTCATTGTCTAAAACCTCAGGCTGGTTCTAAGAAACGAAAAAAGAAAACCAAAAAAAAAATATATATATATATATATATATACATACACACACATATATGACTCAAAGCTATATCCAATAATTATAAAAGTTTAAAACTTTTTTTAATCATCCTTTCGACTGATAAAAAGATCGACTAATAAAAAAAAAGATAAAAAGAAAAAAAAATACACACACACACGATCCAAATGATTCTGTCTTATTTTCAAAGATCACCTTGACCCATCGTCGAATCCAAAGATCGATATTGTTTAATGCCCGCTGGATTATGAGTTGGCAAAGACTCAAGCGCATCAATACGTGCTTGGACTTGCCAAACGGTGTATTGACTAATTCTGTGTCAATTGCTGTATCCAATACGCAAAGTCGCCGGCTAAAACAATAGATATGCGTTTCATCGTAGTATTATAGATGATCAGTTTTTACGCCCTTGGTTTGAAAGCAGGTATAAATTGATTTTGAAATTGATGATGGTCTTCAGTCGACGTTACAATCTATCGAGTGTGGGCGTATTGAATTGCGTTAGATAAAAATTTAATTTCTATTGAGCATAAAGGCAAACGACGAACAAGAAAATAAAATAAAAATAAAAATAAAAATAAATAAATAAATAACAAAATGAAGATCTCCCTGGGATATTGCTTGCTTCTTTGCGTAAGTAAAATTTATTTTCTATGATAATCAAATTTTGAAAATTTTTCTTTTTTGTCTATGTTACGATCGTAATAAAACAATTAAATTTTTTCTTGCGATAACAAGAAATTTAGAAGAAATGATAATAAGAAGAAAAAAAAAAAAAGAAAAAAGAAAACCTAAGCGGAGACAATTAATTGTCGCGACAATATTTACGATATTAATTATACTGCGTACTAATAATTTTTACCCTAAATTCGATATGGCAAGTAATATCGATTGTACAGGTCTCACCACGTGAAGGTTCCTGCGCGTACGGAGACCCAATTTATCAAATCTTTCGAAATCAATCGTGTATAACTATTAATCAATATTTCGAAATATATATCTTAACGTGTGAGAAAAAAATTGTCCCGAGAGAAGAGAAATAAAAAAAAGAAAAGAGAAACTTAATAAAAAGAAACGTGAAAAAGAAAAATAAGATGAGCGAAATCGTGGCAATGAAAATGCCAATGGTCATATAAATATCAATTCTTGACAATTTTGTGATATAAGGTTAGAAAAAGAAAAAGAAAAGGAAAAAGAAGAAAAAAAAGGAAAAAGAAAATTAATTCAAGAATAAACCTTGAATTCTAACGACTACATTAGCTACGAATAACGCGCGTCAACGTGTTTTATAAAAATGATGCTAATTCTAAGTACTTACTATGAGTTGGGGCAAAATGGCGTTCGGGTCGCGCATGCGCAAAACTTGACTTTTTATTCTATTCCGAATTCGACCGAAATATATATATACAAAAGCTCGTTAAGGGATGTTGGAACGGGGGAAGGGTGAGACACCTATTCGCGATAAAACATATATACATATTATCAAAACTACTTATCAAAAAAAAAAAAAAAAAAAAAAAAAAAAAAAAAAAAAAAAAAAAAAAAAAAAATAATTTGATTTTATATTCCGACAGCTCCTATCAACGAGAGTACAAACGAAGCCACAAATAACAAAATTATTTCCGATCGAGGAGATACACGTTAACGATCATCGTGAGCCTAGTAATAATAATAATAATAACGAGACGAAATTATTCGACAAATTATTTGGAAAATTACGTGCAACATATAATTTTGTATTTCGCAAAGGGGATAACAATGTTACTATCAGTAACGTCGAAAAAATATTACCGAAGGACGCGCCAAATCCCGATATCGAGGCATTGAAATTAATTTGGAAAAATCCAATAAGTACGAATTCGGGTATAACGAAATTAAATCCTCAAGTCCCAAAGGAACCTGAGAGATATCAAACGAGAATAAAAACACTTTACGACGAGCCGAGATATGACAAATTCGAAGAGCTCCAACCGTTGGAACAATTGGAACCTTTAATGCCATTGGAATTTGACGTGGAAAATGATGATAATAAAAAGGACAAGGACGTCGAATTTATAACCCCGGCAACAACCGGTCTACAATTTCCTACGACCCTAGGCCGTCATTTCGTCGAGTGGCTTGGCTCTCTTCTAGGACTTTCTTACGGAATTTACGCGAAACTTACGAGAGCCATTCATAACAATTATACGCTTTATTAGGGTCAATGACATACGCGAATAACTCGGACTATTATTCTTCTGTACTAAATGAAAAAAAAACAAAAAAAAAAAAAAAAAAGAAAAATAAAAAAATAAAAGCATCAGCTTTGTAACATAACAATCGTATCGTTTTTGTTATTCGTTTTTCTTTCTTCTCTTGCTTTTTATATCATTTGAAATAATTTCATATAGTCATAATCTATGCAATTAATAAATAATCAATAATCGAAATGTTATTACTATATATTTTTATACCCACTTCTCTTCCTCATCAGCCACATATCCTGTAATAATATAAACAATTATATATATTTAATAAATGAACAAATAACAGATCACAATGGATTAAAATTGTACTCTCTAAATTTCTTTTATTGAAAAATATTTTCGGTCTGAAAAATACATGCGTCACTCTTTTTTTTTCACATCTTATTCTCTCTCTCTCTCTCTCTCTCTCTCTCTCTCTTTTTCACTTTTTCTTTCTTTCTTTTCTTTTTTTCTTGTTGTCATTTTGTTTTGTTTTTTGGCACGCCCGCGCTATTTATTATATACTATACAAATAATAATCTTGTTCTCGAGTAACACGATGTTTTGAATTTGTATCGACATGATTAAAATTCGTCAGACCTTAAAAAAGGTGTACGCGATTAGACGCTCGCTTAATCCCTAATCACATGCATCTTTGGAAGTATATAAAATCGGTTTTGAGATTTAAAGAAGAGAAAAAAAAGAAAAAAGAAAAAGAAAAAGAACAAAATGGAGAAGGTAAACGAACGAAATAAAAAAAGAAGAAGAGGATGAAGAGATAAAAGAAGAAAGAAACAAACCGATTAAAAAGAGATAATGAATGAGATGCTAATAAAATACTGCTAACCTCACATACACCGTACACCTGAAGTCTTTGGTTCTATGATAACGCGCGATAACGGCATAGCATCATGCCAATATCTCACGTTTATTATTACTATTATTATTACTATTATTATTATTATTATTAATATTATTATTATTATTATTATTATTATTATTATTTATAATTAATAATGCGTGTATAGGTATAAGAATATTTTTTTTATACGACGCTGGTTCGATTAAGCCCGTCGTCGTTTAATTGGAAGTTTTCGCATTTAAGTAGGCACTTCGAAGAAAATATGTAATCTATTTGATAATGAAAAACAATTTTTTCTTTTTTTTTTTTTTTTCTACTGAGTTCTTAATTATAATTCTTCTAGATTACAATACTTATTCTCCAAAGTGTCTCTTAATCGATAAGGGATTATTACGATTATACGTGCCAATTTCAATGTACCGCATATGCAAATACTTTTGATTCTCAGATTAAAAAATCTTCCAAAACAGAAACATGTACGCATAAGTATATATAATCTTATTAAAAATCTTCACTCTCTCTCTCTCTCTCTCTCTCTCTCTCTCTCTCTCTCTCTCTCTCTCTCTCTCTCTCTCTCTCTCGCTCCCTCCCTCCCCCCAAAATATATTTATAATGAAATTTATTTTTCTTTCGGAATAAATAATAAAAAATCTATATCGATGACTTATACCTGTATAAATGGATCTATAATGATCTATAGAAAATATGTTCGAAAACATATATCCATAATTTCATAGTAATTAATTAATCGAGAATCGTATTTGCCTATTGTGAGAGATTCGTTCATATAAACAATCATTATGCAATAATCAGCCTTCATAGAGTTGTAATAAATGACAGGAAATATTATTTGAATAATATTTGAAAATTATATCTTATATGGCTAATTTTAAAAGGATTGAGTAATTCGATCAATGGCCGGCGAATGTCTTTTAAATTGTTTATACGATTGATTACATTAATGTCTAAGGACGTTAATCGAGGAGATCAGATTTGAAACACTAAACTATACTATCAAACTATTTTTTTTTTTTTCTCTCAATAACGCATAATAAATTATGTCTATGTACAGATTAATTGTGTACTTGCGATGGTACTCCATTTATATCAGAACACATCCTAATGGCAGATTGATCGAGTAAATTTCTAATAATTAATAACGATGATAGCCGGTATCATTTAAAAAATAAAAAATAAAAAATAAAAAATAAAAAAAAAAAATAAAATAAAATAAAATAAAATAAAAATGAAGATAAAAATAATAATAAAAAATAAAAAAGGAAAGATAAAAAAAAAAAAGGAAAAAAAAAAAAAAAAAAAAAAAAAAAAAAAAAAAGAAAAGCTTAGAATCGAAATAAAATATACAGAGCATTTATGTCCTCCAATAATATTTCTAAATTCCCCATTATCACCCTCCCCACCCCTATTTTCTATTACCCCATTATTTTATTATAACGTTTATCTTAAATGTTGTCCTTGGAGACTAGAATCGATAGAAGAAACTATTTTTTGTTTTGTTTTATTTAGATAAACTAACATATATAATAACAAGTAGTCCATATACTATTATATGGATTACTTGTATTGTAATGGCAACTTCTAAAAAATATCTAATCACGTTTATCTCATAAAGCGCAGATAAAATATAATGGTTGTGATGGGACAGTATATTAAATTGAAATCAACCTTATATATTTCAGTGTGTGTTCGCTATGATCGCGAACTTAAGGCATCATTCATTGAACATTTATACTTTTTTTTTTTTTTCTGTTCTTTTTATTTTCTTCTTTATTTCTTTCTTTCTTTCTTTCTTTTCTGGTTTTTTTTTTTTTTTTTTCTTTTCTTTTCTTTTAGGACTATTCATTTCACTCAAACGTTTCAACAGATTCATACTCTTTCATAAAACAAGATCACACTGAAATATAGACGCTTAATAATAGAAACATTTTCTCGATGATATTTACCACGTCTAAATCTCAGAAATGCAAGAAAATATACTTGCATTGTTATCCTATTATTTACTATCACGATAAACTTAAGGTCGCAAAATCGATAAAGTATACCAAAGTATTTTGATCCATAAGCAGATCCCATTGATTATCTATTTGTGCTGATTTCAACACGTTCCATAAACAGCCTTTTTTTGTTATTCTTCTTCTTCTTTTTTTTTTCTTTTTTTTTCTTTTTTTTTTTTTTTCCTTATACATTTCTAAGCAAATTATTGCTCACAATTTTATATCGATTATGTTTATTGACTAAGAAGGCATTAAGTACCTTGTATTTTGCGGCAAGACTTCGTTCATGTTCACAAGCGGTTGCTGAAGTGTCGTTACTTCTTTTAAGGATTGTTCTTTAAACGACGAGAAAGTATTTGATAGAACTTGATCTTTTTGAAGATTATGAAGATGATGAAGAAAATCAGTTTCCTGTTTAATGGAATCATCTTTTATGACAACTTCTTGTTGCTTAGGCATCGTCGACAATTCAACGGCTTTATCAAAGGGTTCTTTCTGTTCTATAAAAAATAGATCCTTCTTGCTTTTACTCTTTTTAATGCCCAAATGTGTTTGAGTGTGTTTATTCAAATGGTCCTTTCGTGAAAAAGCCTTTTGACATACGGTGCAAGAAAAATTTTTATCACCAGAATGAATAACGTAATGTCTCGTCAAATGTTCATTCCTTTTGAAAGCTTTCTCACACACAGGACATTTATATGGTCTTTCGTCGGAATGACCACGCATATGCTGATCCAAATGTTCTTTTCTTTTCAACATCGCTCCGCACTCCTTGCACTGATATTTTCGTTCCTGAAAAAGAGAAGGAAAGGGAAAAAAAAAAAAAAAAAAAAAAAAAAAAATAGAAAAGAAAATAAAAGATTGATAATGAAAATAAAGGAAGAGAGAAAGAAAAAAATCAAGTACAAATTTCTTACAACAATATAAAAAAAAAAAAATCCTTCACCTGTATGTGTGCTTGTATATGCTGATCTATCTCGGATTTTTCAGGAAAAACTAAATTGCACTCTGGACAGCAATAAACTCTTGAACCGTCTAAAGCAACGCTGATTTTGATCTCTCCGGTTTTTGCCCGAAATTTCATTTTCTTTTCTACTTTCGGTGAATCCGTTTGTACCTGTTGCTCTACTTTTACAATCTGCCCATTATTATCATTATCTTGTTGATTCGAAAGCAAATGTACGTTAAAATCATTAGGATTCAATGTTATCATCATATGTTCGGAATTCATAAAATTATTTCCATTTTGTGTTTGTGAATTTCTAAATACCGATACGCTAGGAATGTTTAAAATATTGTTTTGATTATGTTCAGATTTCTCTTCCTCCGTCTTATCTTTCTTAATTTGTTCAGTTTGCAATTTGATTAATTGTTGTAACGTTAATGGCAGTGTCGTAGCTTGCAACTTTTGAAGATATTCGGTCATATTAGAACCTTGTACCAATTGAGCAGCTTGTTGCTCATCAGAATTTCTCGTATCATTGTCAGTCTTATTCTCTTCCTTTTGAGTATCTATTTGAGACGTCGAAGGTAAGTACACATTAGGTATAATCCTTACTGGGAGAGTATTTGATTGGACGTTGATTATCGAAGAAGGATTGCACTGATTATAATTAGGAATGTTGATTGCTTGTATACCCTGTTTCTCGCACAGCTGCATAAGAGTATTAGAATCCGGCCAAGTAAATAAAGATCCAGGGTATTTATTCTGTGAGTTTACCAAAAAAAAAAAAAAAAAAAAGAAGTAAAAAAAAAAAAAATTAAAAAAACAATGTTCACGATTAAGCGACAACGTATAACACGTTTGTTTACGTATATGAAAAGGGCAAAAGAAAAAAAAAAAAACAAAAAAACAAAAAAAGAAATTATTAGAAAAATTCTATATTTATGACTTACAAGAAATTGCTGTTTATTCTGATTCGAACCTGCGACCGTAGTGTAAATAGAATTTTGAACCGTTGGTAATTCTAATGCACTGCTACTGTTGTTTCCGTTATGATTAAATTCAACGTTAGAAGTAGAATTCGATCGCGACGTTAACTCGGAAAATTGAGGCAATGTGCCTTGAATAATATTATTTCCAGAGAAATTCATCTTTTTCTATTTGTTTTTTTTTTCTTTTCTTTTTTTTTTCCTTTTTTTTTCTTTTCTCTTAAAACTTATTAATCGCGCGCGTTCATCAACGGCAGCACGCGAGAGTTTATAACCTCCAATTCGAACGAATGAACACTTAGAATACGAGTATGTCGATAAAACGTTTCTCAGTCTCACATTTTCTTTATTATAAGGAAAATTAATTGTTTCTTATATGCCGAAGTATCGATATAAAATATAATGAGTATAATTAAATTAAAAAACTTAAGAGGCAAAGGTACATCGAAACGCACGCCGCGTCCTATACACGACTGCTCCAACATGGCTGCAGTAAAATATTATTTGAGAAAAGCGCGCCAAAATCAAATAACGATAAATTCACGACAATCCGATTGGCTTACGTTCGATCTGCGAAAAAAAAATTTACCAAAAAATCGACGTTTCTCATCCGCAAACAAAATTAACTTTTGTTAACTGCTATCATTGTTGCATCGTAACGGGGGAAAAAAAAAAAAAAAAAAAAAAAAAAAAAGAACTTTCACAAGGCATAGGAAAATTTTCTTTCCTTAACATTGGCCAAACTGTGGCGTTTCTTTTTGTTTATAGTTAATACTAAACTCACTTCACTTCGTTTATCCAGTGATAGTAAATATTTGTATTCGTTCGTCGATAATAAAATTTGTTTCACTCAAGTGATTGACATAGTACAGTTAAACGTTATTAGGTTTTAAAAAGAAAAATCATTTTTAAACAAATACTTAATAAAATCTAAAATATCTAGAAGGAAATTTTATTCCTTCGAGTGTTTATTCTATTTTCAAATGAAATGTACATTAAAGAGATCATGACAATTGCCATATATAATGCTTTCAACTTTGACCTACTGATAAGAATGTAGGCAATAGAAAAAGTTGTATTGTACATGGATAAAGATACTGAACTATTCTTAGATGACTTACGTAAGAGGAGTAGAACTTTGTTAGATTTTACCAAAAAAAATTCTAAGAAAATCAATAATGAAATTAAAAGATCATATTTACAGAATTCGTTAGTATTATTCCTAAAGGAAATAAATATCAAAAGCAATATATATATATATATATATATATATATATATATATATTTTTTTTTCAATTAATATGCGATATTTATAGACATTTATTTACAGAACATTAGAAAGAAAGAATTCTCAT
>NC_062197.1:1776786-1784286 GCF_912470025.1 Vespa velutina
AAAAATGTCTGACATAACTCTTTATCTTGTTTTTTTTTTTTTTTTTATCACAGGTAAACAAGTCAATAAATTCATGAACGAAAATTCTCTGCTGGTCTTCGAAGAATTTCAAATTCCTTTGGAGAAAATCTGTGATACATTGTTAAAAAATACTTGTAATAATATTTTCATGCATTTACCAAAAAGAATCATATTTCCATAGGATTGAATTATCTGATTTTATCTCTCTTCTCTCTCTCCCTCTTCCTTTTTTCTTTTTCAACAATTTTAATACAATTGCATCCTTTTTAATTCACAATCGCGCCTATTTTAATACTTTTTCATTTTTTTTTTTTTTTTTTTTTTTTTTTTTTTTTTTAATACAATTCCATCTCATTACGTCTCTTATTAAGTTCGTACGTAAGAATATTCGGAAAAAAAATTTGATCTTACTTGAAAAAAAGAAGATGATCGAGAATATTTTCGTCGAGACCTTTCGAATGTTGCGTTACAGTAATCATGGCCATAAACGGGACGAGAATGAACTACGATGTAATTTTTCACGGTGCTATATAAAAGAGAAAAACAAACAAAAGAAATTAGGTGGGATAAAGGTGGCGGAGAAAAAAAAGAAAAACAAAAAGCAAAATATATAGATTTACTTTTAAATTAAATAATTAATACTCGCGCGAAATATATTACATTTCGATGATAATACGTACCGATATATTCTTCAATCGTTGATAATCTATCAGATAGATATTATTTTTGAAAAATAACGTTAAAATGAAAAAGAATAAATGACGAATGCTTTTTCGAAACTTCGTTAAGCGCGCTATGTCGAAAGAACCAAAGAGAAAGAAATTTTCTAGAAGGGAAATGATCGTTATTTTCAACGATTGTGTGTGTGTTTTTTTTTTTCATACAAAGATGGCGCTGATCGTCACGTGATACGTAAAGGTTATAATATCGACCAATAGAAGAGACGGATTTTCGAGATATACGTCCAATCGTTTCTCTTTTTTTCTTTTTGTGTATTTTTCTTTCGAGTCCGAAAAATGATATTCCCGATTTGATTCAATATTATATTGTTTTTATATCGTTATTAATTAATTTAACGTATTAGAAAATAAATATATAATGTATATATATATATATATATATATATATATATATATAGGATGTAAATTTTGTTTGTTTGAAATATAATTTTGATAAATAATTTAGATTAAGAAGGTTGGCTAAACTGTATCAAAATATCAACTCAATTAGAATCGTTTGTCCTATTCGTACATTTGATATTTTTCTATTACCTTCTCGTTGATTTTTTTTCTCATATTTTTAATAATTAATATAAAAAACGAACTTTTCCCCTTTTTTTTTAGTTGTATCAACGTGACAATAATTTCAATAACGTAAAATTCATCACAATGGCGACGAAAAGTTCTTTGCACTGTGTCGTTGGTCATGTCAATCGTGTTTTATCCGTTAATAGTGCCGAAATTATATTCTTACTTGATAATAAATTGCAAAAAGTTTATCTAAAGAAAGAAAAATATTTTCACAATGGCAGATTGATATCTCAAGATGAACCTTTCTACAAATACATTAAATGCGGCATGAAGGTATATTTTTCAGATTGATACAAAAAAAAAAAAAAAAAAAAAAAAAAAAAAAAAAAGAAAAAAGAAATCAAAACGAAAGATTTAATAATTCACTCAAGTATGTTACGTATTATTTTTTTTTAGGTGAAAATTTCCTGTCAAATTTTAAGACAACAAAGACAACGACTTTACGAATGGATAGCATTGGCCTGTTGGCCATATGATCAAACGCTTGGATCAAGTGTATGTCTTAAAGTAGGATTACAATATATTTCAGGACGTATCTCTAATATAGACAAAGATCATGGTGTTTTGATTACCAAAGATACTACAGGAATAGAATATAAAATATATTTCTTGACGAATAATTTTTATTATCATGGCGAAAAATTAGACGTATCTCAGATTGTCCTCAATGAGATAAATTCGACAAATATCTTTTTTGATGCTATACCTTGTATTCCTGAAGAGAATGAATACAATTGTGAATGGTATGCTACTTGTGTCTTTAAAGGAAAAAGACCAATAATAAACAATATTTTATCTGAACCATCAATAAGTGACTTGGGAATTAAAGAAATTCTACAAATTATTGAAAATGTTAGTATATTATTTATGGGTGATATATTTTTATTTATACATATATATATATATATATATATATATATATATATATATATATATCAAATAAATCTCTCACATTTGCATTTTTTGTTTCTTTTCAATTTCAGTCTTTCATCAATCCACAATCTGTATTTCTAATTGGCAAAGGAATATTACTGAATACAATGGATAATGACTTTGGCCTAATTTTAGGCGAATTTCAGTATAACATTTTTAAGGAAATTTTGTTCCATAAAAATAATACTTATGTCTTTAAGATGTGTCTAGATAAATATGGTCTAACAGATCTATTAAAGAGAGGTAAAAGAATAATACAAAAGTATTAATTTATTAGTTATACATATTTCTAAGTGTTATGTTTAAAATGGGGAGGGAGCGGGGTGGGGAGAGGAAAGAGCAATAAAAATTAATTTAATTTATCATTTATCACTTTATAGGAGACAGAATGAAATTTATCGCCGTAGGAGCTCCACCAGGTTTTTTTGTTGAATGGATTGCTATACAAGTGTCAGTTTGCGATGCTGGAGAATATAAAACTTCAAAATACGATGCTTTTTTATCAAGTTTATGTCAATAATGACAAAAAATATAGGTTAAGAGGTATATAATAGTACAAAAAAAACCATAAGGCTGCATGTGAAATCAAAGTTCCTTTAAGACTTATTACATATACGTGTGTATATATATATATATATATATATATATATATATACATATATACATATATAACTTTATAGTTTTATATATGCATATAACTATAATACTATATTAAGCTATATATATATATATATATTTATATATACATATTATATACAACTATATTATTATTATAACGCTATTACTATAACTATACTATTATATTAAGCTATATATATATATATATTTTTATCAACAAACTGACAAGATATTATTTACTTAATTCTATAAAAGAGACCGTGAATTTTTATGACGACTATTTATTTTTATATTTTTATATTAACTAGTTGTAATTTCTAGGATTAAGAATAATTGACTTTTAAGGACGCGCACAATTACTTTTATTGTTTACCTGAACATTCTATGTGATATTATTGTTATTAATATACGCGTATTTATAAAGTCAAAATAATAGAGTTTTGTTTGTACATATTTTATAATTATTATTATTATTATTATTATTATTATTATTATTATTATTATTATTATTATTTTATATATATATATATATATATATATATATATATATGTATAATATTATCTGATAATTACACACACACACCACCACCACCATTCTTATTGAAATAACATTATTAATAAATTTCTTATTGCGTCGTTTGTATTTTCAATTCTATCTTAATGATCATATTTATCATCTATGGACAAAAGTAATAATTCTAAATAAAGTATGATATAAATTGACAAATAGATCTCGATGATTAAGAATCGTAATCGATCGTTTATACCAATCCATAATTTTTACCGGATGACTTAATTTATGATTTACGTCAGCACTTATAGGGAGCGGGAGGGGGAGAGCGGGAAGAGGGAAAGAAAAAAAGGGGAAAAAAAAAAAAAGGAGAAGTGGTCTCGATCATTTCCTAATAACGATCGAAGTCCGGTGATGGGAGTCAGGGATTCCGTATGGGATACGGGCACGCGCGCTCGTTAAATTATTCATGCTCGTTTTACGGAGTAAACGTGCAAGGAAGCAAGCGGCAAGCAAACGGCAAGCAAGCACAAGCAAATAAGCAAACTAACTAACCGAAGGCTCGATTACATATGTAGTTAGACGATGATGCAAATGACACGATGCTAAATAATTCCTTCTATATCCATGATAATCTCGCTTGATGATTTCGCAACGTAGAAGCGGAAGGTCGCGAGAATAAATCATTGTTCGTTCCTTGAACGACGAACAGAGGATGTATGTGTATATATATATATATATGTGTGTGTGTGTGTGTGAAATGTGCAACATTATTCTCTATCTCTGTCTTCTTTCATTTCGTTCCCTTCCTTCGTTCTGGCAAGGTTGACTCCGTTCCAAACAAGTAGATACATACATACGTTCGACTATTACCAGCTAGGATTTGTCTCTTTCGCAAGGCCGATCTCTACAAGTTAAAAGCTACTTGTTTATTTAACGATTAATGACGCTCGTAAAAGACACGATTCAAAAAAAAAAAAAAAAAAAAAAAAAAAGAAAAAAAAAATGTCAATCTTTTGAAATAATTTCATTTCATGTTCCTATTGTAGTTTCCAAACGACAAATTTGTTTTTTTCATATCTTAATGATCCATAAAGGATCGATCGGTCTTTTAACGATCGATATTACGAAATAATTTAAATATAATATATATATATACATATATATGTATGTATGTATGTATGTATGTATGTATGTATATGTGTATATCATTAAAATGCAATTCCGCGTTAGATTGGATATATTATCACAATTGTATCTCGATCGTGAAATAAAACTTATTGTTATAATACGTATACCCGGAACAAAAGAGCTTTCCTTCTCCTCCCTCCTCCCTCCTTCCCCTTCTCTTCGTTAAATTTTTTTTGCGATTTTGATCTCTTAGCTATCGCACCGTCGGCGATTCTCCGCGCTTTGCTGAACGAGAAAATCCAAGTTGGGCGGGGGTGAGGAGATGACGGTGGAAGAGGAGTAGGAGTAGGAGGAGGAGGAGGAGGAGGAGGAGGAGGAGAGCACCTTTCTCCAAGTGTGCGGCCTCGTCGAAGGAAGAACTTGTCGGAACGAAGATCTCCCGGAGAAGACGGCTGTTGTTGCCCGGAGGAACGGCCGATCGAATGTGGAGCAACGAACTTGAAACTTCCAGGAAAGAGGAGAAAATAATCCTGATCCGAATGTAATCCCCGTTTGAAAATCCATTAACTGTTCGTTTCTCAAAAAAAAAAAAAAAAAGAAGAAAAAAAGAAAAAAGTAAAAGAAAAGAAAAGTAAATATCTAATTTTATTCATCGCTTTATTAAAAATGAACCGATAGATCGATCAAAAACTCTATCATTTATGATTGACAAAAATACCTGCGAAACTATTATATTTTCCTATGACAATGATTAATTGCATCTATATATTCTATGTATATATATATATATATGTTTGTATGTGTGTGTGTATCGGAACAAAAAAAAAATGATCTTCGATATATTTAATCAAGGAAGTACCTAAAAACCTATTTAAATGATGGCAACACATATGTACATATATGTATATATGTGCATATGTATTTAACAGATGGAACAGATCGATTTATTACAGAAAAAAAAGAAGAAGGAAAGAATGAAGAGAAAAAAAATTCCCTCCGGTATATTTGATAATGAAATATCTAAGAATCTATTTTTTATATGACAATAATCATTAACTCAAGCTATATACATATATACATATGCATTAAGAACGATCGATCATCGTCTCGATGACATTGAAAAAAAAAGTCGAATGGCAGGAACAAGTGCAAGGTTATTATCGAAGAGAAAGAGAACGACGACAACGATGCAATTGCAACAGCTACAGCAACAGCAACAACAATAACAGCAGCAGCAGCAGCAACAACAACAGCAACAGCATCAGCAGTAATAGCAACAGCAGCAGCATCAGCAGCAGTAACAGGATCAGCTGCAGCAGCAGCAGCAGCAACAGCAGCAGCAACAGCATCAGCATCAGCAGCAGCAGCAACAGCATCAGCATCAGCAGCAACAGCGACAGCAGCAGCAGCAGCAGCAGCAGCAATAGCAGTAAGAAGAACGATGCAGGATATTACGAGGAACGACGTGACGAGGATCGAAGTTGGCGATCCATGGAGTCGTTCCGATATTACCAACAGTTTTGCGGCATCAAGGCCGCCTCCTTAGCCGAGATCTTGTCTCATGATGACTCACGCCTAGCTGTGGCCGCTACCTCGATGCTCTCTCTACCTCCACCTTCCTTTCTTCCTTCCTTTTTCTCTTTGCCAACCTCCCGAACAACATCGACAGACATTTCCTATCTCTTTCTCTCTCTCTCTTTCTTTGCTTGTATTCTCCTTCTTTTACTTCGATATGGAGTTTTCGAACGTGCTCCGACTGCATCGCATCAACAAAGTCCAACAAATAAAAATAAAAAATTTCTCATCGAGTGTTCTCGATTTCCTACACACACACACACACACACACACACACACATATATATATATATATATAATATGTAAAAAAAAAAATTATTTTCCACGAATCCCTTGAAAATGATCTTTCTGATCGATATCTGTTCTGTTATATCTCTTTCTTTCTCTCTCTCTTTCTCTTTATTTTTCTCTTTTCATCATTCCTTCTTTAAAATAACTAACTGTTCCCTGATCGATTCTTCGATGGGATCGAAGTAAGATGAAAATTTCAGATCGAGATTGATGGAATTCCAATAGCGTTAGGAAATATTATTGAAATTATTTAGAGAATGATAGAGATTCTCTGTTACTATATGTAACATCGAAGCTTCCCGATGAAGTAACATATACCTTTATTATAGTTCCATGGAAAGATGGAAAGGCGCTAGACCGAGAGAAGAAGAGTGCGAAGAAATATAAAAGGACGAGGAGGAAGAGGAGGAGGCGGAGAAGGAAGAAGAAGAAGAAGAAGAAGAAGAAGAAGAAAAAGAAGAAGAGCAGATTACTCGTGGGAGCACGTTCCATTCGTCATAATGTACACACTGTGGTAGGTATAATGGTTCTATACCTGCGGTCATACTTCTACACTGCAATTGCCATTGGCAAATTATTCGTCCCATTGTCGTCATTTTTACGAAAGAATATTCTCATCTATCCCGTTAAATCTTTTTTAAAGAAATTCTTTTGTTTTTTCTTTCTACCTTTCTTCCTTTTCTTTTTTCGTCCTTCTTCTTCTTCTTCTTCTTCTTCATCATCATCATCATCATCATCATCATCATCATCTTCTACATTTTTCTCTCTAAACTTCGAAACTTCTCATTAATTCATTTTCCTCTTTAATTTACGGAAGTAGAACGTTCACGATGACCTTGAACTATATCTACTCAAAAAATAGGACTCTATCGATCTTCGCAAAAAAAAGAAAAAACAAAAAAATATTTATCAGACTCGTCCAAACTATTTCATCATTTATTTACCAACAGTTTTTGTTTGCCTAAAAACTTTTTCCAGCAAGTACAATCACAACTATATACCATATACATATGTACGTAAGTATATATACGTATAAAGATAAATGGATACATGAAAGGAGTCGTTCGGTTAGCCTCCTTCTTCTCATCATCAGGTGTACGCGCGCGATCA
>NC_062197.1:1794286-1814286 GCF_912470025.1 Vespa velutina
ATCTTTATCTTCTTTTTTATCTTCGCTCCGTCTCGGAACGCCGAAGAGGTCTATACTTTTCTGACGGTGGGCGTGAGGAGACTCTTAAAAAGGTACACTCGTATTTACTTACTACATACGAAACACGTGAAATAGACACATTGCTCGAACTTTCAAAAAAGTATTTCTCTTGGATATATATATATATATATATATACATTCATACATACACACATATATATATATATATATATATATATATATATGTATATGTAAGTAATCACTTTGTAATATATATATATACGTATATATGTCAGTAATCACTCTGTAATATATATATATATATATATATATATATATATATATATATATATATATATATATATATATATATATATATATTAATGAAAATATTTTGTAGAAAGCAAGACGATCCATTAAGAAGCGGTCAAAAGAGAGTTATTACGTATATTCTCGTCGCGCATATTCATGAGATGATTATTCAGAGAATGGATTTATGCGATTTCTCGTTTCTCGTTTCTTTCACCGTTAATATCGATGTAAATATATTTTCGTTGGCTCTCATTACGCGATACTTTAAATGTATCACATATGAATTTGGGTCGTGTTACGTTATAAATGTTTCCTTACCTTTTTTTTTCTCTCTACGTTGTTCCTTTTTCCCCGTATCTTTTCTTTTTCCTCCGTTTTTCTTTCTTTCTTTTCTTTTTTTTTTTTTCTTCTTCTTCTTCTTCTTCTTCTCTCTTTTCGAAGACCAAAAAGGACGGGAGCAAAAAAAAAAAAAGATGAGTGCGCGCGATCGGAATTGAAATTTTATCGTTAATACATGAATATTTCTCGTTTGGGGTGCACTTTGCTCTTGGCCCCGTCAATTCGTCTCGATTATTAACGAACATACGAGGATGGCCTCCGCTAAGTGATATCGGACGTAGTAGTTCGTGATTGCGTTTAATTAAAATTTAATGGACATCCCAATGCAGAAGCAACCTCTTCGTCGAAAGAGCGAAGGTGGATCGTATAACAGCCGATAATTTATTATACGCGAGCCTGATACATATATATATATATATATATATATATATATTATTATTATTATTATTATTATTATTATTAATTTTTTTCTTATACGTCCTCATACTTTCTCAAGCAAGTTCCAAGTATTTTCTCCGACGAGTTCTTAAAATGATTCGACGTTAACGAGTTAATGATAGCGTCATTAACGCTTAGTTTTCAAAGATGTCTTCTAAAGTAATTAGATGATCCTAATGTTTAAACCGAATATGAAAAAATCGTTCTAACGTGTCGGGCCTTATCTTTCATTCTTTCTTTTTACATCGACGTTCCAGCTGTGCCTATGTCTTAAGAACAGATTAAGAGAAGAAAGAACATGATTAATGTGTCTCGTATACCAATCGGATTAATTTTATGCGAAATTACTTTTCGTTTATTCTTCGACTATCGTCATCATCATCGTCATCATCATCATCATCATCGTCATCATCATCATCATCTAATTATTATTTTTTATTTATTTATTTTTTTTTCTATATTTCTCCCTCTTATCGTTTTCTAAGTTATACATGGTCATGTCGATGATCCATTATTAAACGACAATACGAATTTAAGATTCTCTGCGATAGTAATCGTAATTAATTTTATCTTCTTGGATGATTTAAAAAAGAATCGATTGAACGTAATGAAACAAACATTGTAACAATAAAAAAAAAAATTTATATATATATATATATATGTAAAAAAGAAAAAAAGAAAGAAGAACAAATACGACGTATTAATTAATTAAACATTCTTTAATTCTTCTCGACTATTAAAACGATCGATAGGTATTTCGATCGTTCCTTATTTATTATCTATCTTTTTTTTTTATTTTACTTTTAAGAAAAATTCACACCTACGAAAGAGGGTTTCTGTGTGAAGGAAAAAAAAGAAGAAAAATAATAATAAAAAGGATAAGAGAGAGAAAAAGAAAGGAAAAGGAACAAGAAAAAAGAATAAAAGAAAAATGAGCGAGCAAGAGAGAGAGAGAGAGAGAGAGAGAGAGAGAAAGAGAGAAAGAGAAAGAGAGAGAAAAGGAAAGAGAAAAAGAGTGACAGAGAGAGAAGAGAGAGAACACGCGAGGCGAACGAGTAGTGCTCGCGTGGGTAGCACTTACATATAAACGTGTTCTCTCGTCGAAGAGATTCACGTCGGTGTTACACACGACGATATAAAAGAATAAGAATAAGAAGAGATGCCGGAGAGGCACCTGCGTGCCGCCCACGAGGAAAGTAGTTCGAACGGACGCATCTCGAGTGCACAGCTGCTGCTTCGATTAGTCCAACGAGTGTTAACGTCTTAATGGCCGTACAAACGACGATTTCTTCTTTTTCTTTTCCTTCGTCCTCCTCCACCTCCTCTTCCTCCTCCTCCTCTTCTTCTTCTTCTTCTTCTTCTTCTTCTTCTTCTTCATCATCATCTTCTTCTTATTTCTATTTTACTTCTCTTCTATCTCTTCTATTTCTATTTCTAATTTTTCTTATCCATTAATCAAATATACACACGACGACTCTCTTCTACGTTCGATTCCCTTTTTTTCTTTTTTTTTGATTTCATTTCGCGTAATTAATTAACGAATTAATTAACGAATTAATTAACGAATTAACGAATCTTCTTTCTTTCTTTTTTCTTTTCTTTTCTTTTCTTTTCTTTTCCTGCTCATCTGAATTATCATTTAATTCGTCGCTCGTAATAGAGAATGAATAAAAAAAAAAAAAAAAAAAAAAAAAAAGAGAGGTTGGGGGAGGAGAAAGGAATGGAATAAAAAAATAAGTTCGAATTCAAATTGAATCTAGAACTTATTTTTATCTAATTATATTTCTAATCAAGCCTATAGAGATTACACGTCGGTTCATTTTTTTTTTCCCTCAACCACGCCTGCCCAACCCTTAAGTTTCAACGAACGAATTAATTAACGAATCCTCCTAAGTCTGACTTATCCTTTAATTCGTGTTTGTAGAAAAAAAAAAAAGAAAGAAAGAAAGAAAAAAAAGAGAAAAAATAAAATCGTATTTGAATGCAAACGATCTGATCCTCCAATATTTCTATACTTTTGCTAATAATTTTCCCTTTAAGTTTTCTAATTCGAGTCTATTAAGATCACTAACTCGATTCATTTTTTTCCCTTTGCCTTGACGTTAATTAAACGAACGTATTTAATTAAAAAATCGTTTCTTTCAAATTCATTTCATCTTGATAATTCGTTTTCGCAAGAATCCCAAATTCGAATGGAAATTTTATTCCGTTCTAATTCATTTATTCCTTTGTCCAATGTAATTAAAAAAAAAAAAAAAAAAAAAAAAAAGCGAATTAATTAAAAACAGACGGACTTCTTCTTCCTAATCTGACTTACCTTTTTTTTTTAGGATTGTGCTCGCAAAAAAAAAATGAGACAAAAAACAAGAAAAAGTCAAAAGAAAAATACAAGAGAAATAAATAAATAAATAAACAAAAATTGCGATTGACATGTAACTTAAAATTGATTTAAAATTTTATTTGAATGGAATAGTCGATACTCTCTTCTCCACGTTTTGAGAGTCGTCATTGTCGTCATGTCGTCATTGTCGTCATGTCGTCATTGTCGTCGTCGTTGTTGTTGTCGTCATCGTCAGTCGTCGCCGTAGTCGTCGTCGTCGTCGTTGTTATCGTCGGTTTACTCTCTCGAGGAGGAGAGCCTTCTTGCCATATGTGGCAAGGACGACGGTTCCTATGGTATTGGCTCTTTATAACGGGCCCCTCGTCACAAACACGCTTCCACTATGTGGTCTCTTTTCGATGTGTGTGTATGAAAGAAAGAGAGAGAGAGAGAGAGAGAGGAAGAGGGAGGGGGGAGGGAGAGAGAAGAGCAAAAAAAAGATTAAAAAGAAGAAATAAATTCCGTCGAATACACGATTGCGATCGTATGCCGTCGTCGTCGTCGTCGTCGTTATCGTCGTTATCGTCGTCATCATTGTCGTCGTCGTCGCCGTCATCATTTTTTTCTTCGAATGGAAATATTTGCATTAATTATATTTCAAAGGGAACGATTTCGAAGGACTTTCAATAAATATTTTCTCTCGGCTTGTATAATTTTTTTTTTTTTATTTTATTTTTTTATTTTTTTTTTTTTAATATTTTTTATTATTTTTCTTTTTTTTTTAATATATATATATATATATATATATTTATTTATTCATTTATTTATTTAATTTCATTTTACTTTATTTCGATCTCTTTTTTTGTTTGTTTGTTCGTTCGTTTTTTGTCTTGTTTTGTTTAGTTTAATTTCGTTTATCTTTTTTTTTGTTTGTTTGTTTTGTTTGTTTCGTCGTATATTCTCTTTCAATGGAATCTCTTAAAATTAACAACTTCCGATAGATAAAATGATATAATCATAACATAGAGGCAACGTTTCGTATAATAATCGTAATAATAAAATAGTAATAGCAATAACCCGCAAAACTTTTCTTGCAATAATAATAATAGTAATAATAATAATAATAATAATAATAATAATAATAATAATAATAATAATAATAATAATAATAATAATAATAATAATAATATTAATATTAATATTAATATTAATATTAATATTAATATTATTAATATTAATAATAGTAATAATTATAATTATAATTATAATTATAATAATATTAATGTTGGTATATTCATCTCGGTATTATTATTACTTAATTAACGTTGCGATATACCGTGTGTCGCTTGAGGGTTGCTGAAAGGGGGGAAGAAGGGGTTAGAATAGGATGGAGAAAGGGGATGAGAAAAGGGTGAGTAGGGAAGGAATTACGAAGCTTAGGTTTATAGAGAAAGATAATTCTGTTCTATTTCGTAGAAGAAAATGCATTGAGGAGCGAGGGAGGGGGGAGAGCCTTGCATCATGCTGTATGCACATATGTGTGTGCGTGCTTGCGTATGTGTGTGTATGCATTTTTTTTCTTTTTTTATCCTTTTCGCTCCTCTTTCTTTTCTTCTTTTTGTTTTTTTCTATCTCTTTTGTTTCTTCCTCCGTTTTTTTCTCCTCTTTTTTTTTTGTTCTTTTTTTGTTTTTTTTTTTGTTTTTTTTTTTCGAACTCTTACTATTCTCGTTCTCCTCGTTGAAAGAAGAAAGCCGAGAAAATAACGGAAGAAATTAAATCCTTTACGATTAGGCGAAAAATATTACGTGACATTATGCCGAGACAATTATTAAATGGACGTTCGTTGTCTGATAACAAACTGAATGACCGATATATGGATTAATTCATATTTCAGACGATCGACGATATTTTTCTTTTTCTTTTTCTTTTTCTTTTTTTTATTTTCTCTCTCTCTCTCTCTCTCTCTTTTTTTCTTTTAGTTCAAATCGAACTCTAAATCGATAATATTTTCTAATATTTATATCTAATCGAACGAATCATCTAAACGAGACAGTGACAATCGCATCTCTCTTTCTAATCTATAGCTCTTTTCAAACGAATCAAAACGACGGGAAGTAAAATTATTTTCTATCGTTATATTAATTTCTTTCTTTTTTTTTTTCTTTTTCTTCTTTTTCTTACTTCTTTTCTCTTTTTTCTTCTCTATTTTCCTATTTTCGTCGAAAGTCCATTCCCCCACCCCCCGTATGACCCCTATTCCACCCTCTTTTGTAGACAGCACGCGAAATGGTTTTTTTTTCTTATTTATTTTTTATCTTTTTTTTCTTTTTTTCTTTTTTTTAATTTCTTTTTCCTCGTAGCTCTAAGGTAAAATTCATAAAAATTGCCAGCTGTCGTCGTCGTCGTCGTCGTCGTTCGAAAAAATGGATCGATGTATGACTCTATATATTAATCACTTTCTACGTGCTCGATCTCGGATTAATCGTATCATATATATATATATGTATATACATACTTATATAAGTATATAGATGAAAAGGACTTCGAATACATACATACATACATACATACATACATACATGCATACGTATTAGGCAGTTCAAATGATCTTTGTAAACGAGCCCGATGAAACGGGGCGATATGTAAATCATACATATAATCGTAACGTACAATCGGAAGTAGTTCGAAGTGCTTTGGATGAATCCGATGAAAAAAAAAAAAAAAATCTGATTTATCGAGCACGATCAGGCGGTTAAAAAAAAAAGAAAAAAAGAAAAAAAACGGGAGAGAGAAAGAAGAAATAAAAAAAAAAAAAAAGAAAAAGATGGCATTTTTTTATCAGAACCAACGAATCTGTCTCTTCGGAATTTGACAGACGCTCGTCATCATCGTCATCATCGTCATCGTCGTCATCGTCATCGTCATCGTCATCGCCATCATCATCATCATCATCATCATCAACGTTCTCTTTTTTTCTTTCTCTTTAGTTTCGAAAAATTTCATCTTATATGAAAAACGCATTGGCGGAAGAGGCCGAGTAGCGTCTAAAAAACTTTACTAAAAAATAAATTCGTCATTTTCAAAATAAACTCTTATCTATCTGTATTCTCCTTTCTCCTCGTAATCCTTATATCCCACATATAATATCCACGTGAATATCTTCAGTTTGTTTGCTTGCTATCTTTCTTTCTTTCATATTGTTTTACATTTCTGAATTTTTTTTCTCTTCTTCTATACTTCATTATCTTTTCTTCGTTCCTTTATCTTATTCTCTTTTTTCTTTTCACTTTTTATCTTTTTTCCTTTAATTTCTTTATATTTCTTTATCTCTCAAAATTATCCTTTTCTTTCAACGTTCTCTCTCTCTCTCTCTCCGTCCCTCCCTCTATCCCTCTATTTCTCTTTCTTTCTTTCTTTCTTTCTTTCTTTCTATCTTTCTTTCTAAGACACTTGGTAATATGTGTGTAAAAAACGGTCTATTATCGCGTTTGGTATAAAAAACAGTTAAACATTGGAATGGTATTTGTCCGCACACTGACACCGACAATATCTCGGGTCGACTATCTACACGATATATATGTATTATGTATATTATTATTGTGTTATCTATTTCTCTCTTTCTTTCTCTCTCTCTCTCTTTCTCTCTTTCTCTCTTTTCCTTTTTTTAAAAAAGAGGATTAATCTGTAGGATATAAACGGGTTCATAGGGCTAAGATATAAAGGACAGAGGTTTGAGGATTGAGGAGGAGTAAGTGGAGGAGGAGGAGGAGGAGGAGGAGGAGGAGGAGGAGGAGGAAGAGGAGGAATAAAGTGAAAATAGTGTATGTAAATGCTCGCGTGTCAATGCGTATACTTACGCGCATAAATGCACGTATTTACGTATAATACGATTAAAATTTTTCGATAAAGACTATGATTTAAATTTTCATCCTTTTTTTTTCCTTCCTTTTCGAACACGAGGAAGGATATTTTTTTTTTTTTTTTTTTTTTTCTTTTTTTTCCCAGACAATTCTAAATTATTCACTTCCTTCGAAATATTCGACAACGTTTGAAACGAGAGCGAGACTTACAATTGAGAGAGAAAGAGTGAGAGAGAGAGAGAGAGAGAGAGAGAAAAAGCAAGAAAAAGGGACGAATAATTGTAATCTCTTTTATTTTGTTTTATTTTCTTTCTTTTTTTGTTTTTATTTTTTTTTTTTTTTTTGTATTTCTTTTTTCCTTTCTGAGCTCCTTCTTTATCGAAAACTCGTCCATCCTCGCGTCTCTTTGTCCTTGACCACAGTCGTACGATCGGCCAGGTAAGCGAGGTCTTAACGCGTAAATAAATCCTCCCACCCTCCCCTCTCTCTCTCTCTCTCTCTTTCTCTCTCTCTCTCTCTTTGTCTCTGTCTCTGCCTCTTTTCCTCTCTATCTATCTCTCTGTTCAATAAATACAACCGATAGACTATATAATTAATAAATTAATTTCAATAATAAACACACACGGATCGAGCGATGACGACGATCGACGACGAGCAAGGTCTTTCTAATTGTACGTGTGAATTTATATGTATTGTATATGTGATTTGGTTAAGAAAATTTTTGACAATTTTTCTCGAGGTGAAAAAATGAAATGTCAGACTTTAAGGGATGAGAGATAAAGGATAGGAGAAAGTAAGAAAACGTATTGATAACAAGTATGGGATTTAACGATTGCAACGAGTATAGTAAAAATATCGTAGTATTATATTGTTATGGTTAACGAGGAAAACTTTTTGGATTTGGAAAAATTGAAAACCGAGAGGATCATGGAGTTCATCCGTCGTCATCGTCGTCATCGTCGTCATCGTCGTCGATCCCGCTTACTAATCTAAAAAAAGCACCTCGTGACGCGCAACACCTTCGAGTTTTCGAGTGATCGACCTTGAAGGGTCGAGCCGAACCCACGGAAACGCGCAAGTGTTCTCTCTCCTTTTTCAACGAAACGAGCCTACTCTCTTTTCTCTGTCTCTCTCTCCCTCTCTCTCTCTCTCTCTCTCTCTCTCGCTCTTACCTTTACACCTGTTCTCGATAGCTCGTCAATGATAATCTCGTGGGTCGAGCTTATCGAAGGAGAATGATCGATTCAAAGATTATACGGTATATATTGATTTATCATGTTTGCAATTTTTTTTTCTCTTCCTCTTTTTTCTTTATTGTTTTTATTTTGCTCGCCGTCGATAATTAATCAATCAACCAATCAGTCAATCAATCGATCAATCAATCGATCAATCAGTCAATATAATATAATCGAAAGATTAGACTCGTTTCGTTCGTGGAAAAAAAAAAAAGAAGAGGAGAGTCGTCCCTTTTCAAGTACGAGTTCGATTGGGAAGTTATGGTAGCAGCAATAGTAGCAGCAGCAATAGTAGTAGTAGTAGTAGTAGTAGTAGTAGTAGTAGTAGTAATAGTTGTAGTAGTAGTAGTAGTAGTAGTAGTAGTAATAGTAATAATAGTAATTAATAGTAATAATACGCAAGATCGGCAAATACCTTTATTAAAATTTTAGCCGTTCTTCGATAATCGAATCTCGTCATTGATTTCGTTCATTCAGTTCGTTCGACAAATCTAAACACCGAGGTTTCTACGAAATCGAAATCGAAATCGAAATATATTCGCGTATCGTTCAAGCACCATCATCGTCCGAGCACCGGCATCGTAATTATCATTAATATCCGCGCATATATATCATCGTCATTTTTCGTAAGATACCGATTAACCCGTGCACCATTAAACAATTTTTAAACGAGATTTATCTTAAATTTTTTTTTTTTCGTTAAACATTACAAAATAAAAATCTAATAGCTTCGTGAAAGACAAACGAGACGATATATATATATATATATATATGTATGTACGTATATATTATTTTCACGATGAAACATTAATTATCGTCGTTATAAAAGAAAGAAGAAAAATTCAAGAGGAAAAAATATAATTTTCGTTGGATCACCGAATCGGTATATTACGAAATGATATAACCGATGATCGATGATTGTTTTCCCGTTTAAGGATAAAGGACCATTCTCAGACGCTGTCCGAGGCGACGGACATGGGCCTTTTGTAAATGGGCGCTGGTATCCTTGAAAAGCCACCCCTTTCCGAAGTAGCCTTGGGATCCTTTCTTGGGCTAGCAACTATTTGATTATCCTGAGGAAGAGCAACGGTTCCATTGCCGTCTATCCAAGCTCTTGTAAAATCAAGGGTGGGATCATTCTCACCAAGACTGTTAACTTGATAATCCCTTAAAAGATCCTGCAATTTTTGTACAACCTCACGATCGTCCCGCAAATGGCCAACTTTCTGTAGAATTTGTTCCAACAATGGATTGGCCACTTTAGTAGGTGACGATTGAAGAGAACCAGTTGCCGATTGTTTGATTCTACGGCCATTTCTATCGTATTGTGGTCCACCGTTGTTGCTGGCAGGCCTCGGTAGACTTTGTCTTACTGTACTCTTTCTCGAAAAGCTCGGCGTAGTCGCACAGGTTGCCGATCCTTGTGGATTCAAAAAGGTGTCGGATTGCAAACTAGGCCTCTGTCTAGCCTGTCGACCATTCCACGTATTGCTACCGCTGGTGCTAAGATGACTGGACTTCGGTAACGCCGAAGCTTTACTCAGACTACCAGTTGGTGGCTTTCGTAAACTGTTTCTAATCGTACCACGTTTCAATGGACTACCTTCGGGACTTGAATTACTTTCCCTTGGAGTTCTGCTACCCGACGATGCTCTCGATACGTTACTGTTCTCTCTTATTACCGAACCAGCTCTTGGCGTTCTATCACCGGAAGATGATGCCACGCTTCTAGCTGGTGAAGCTCTCAATGGACTACCCGGTCCTATTCTAGTCTTTCGTAAACCAGTCTCGATACTTTCCGTTTCTACGCAGGATCTCTCCTCGTTTTGCTGCTCCGTTTTCGTGGGTTGCTCTGAAACAGCAAAGAAAGAGAAGGGAAAAAAATATTTTTTTTTTCTATTTGTTTGTTTTTTTTTTTTTTTTTTTTTTTTTGGTATTTTGATATTTCGTTTTAGAACTCATACACGTTCTTCTCTTGGGGACGAATTAAAAAAAAGAAAATAAAAAAAAAAAAATAAAAAAATAAATAAAAATAAAAATAAAAATAAAAGAAAGATCGAACGAATAAAAGAAAAAGAAAAAGAAAAAGAAAAAACGACACCGATGTTCAAAGGCCAATTTGAAAATTGATTTTCATAAATACATATATCAAGTATATATATCAAGACATCGCGGACATATTTACAAATCAATTGAACGTCTAAAAAGAGATAGAGAGAGAAAGAGACATAATCATCGTCCTTCCTTGACAAAATCTTATCTCTCGTGATAGAAATCGATTCGATTCTCGATATAACGCATATTTCTCTCTCTTTCTCTCTCTTTCTCTATACATAATATATATATATATATATATTTTTTTTTTTTTTTCATTTCCTTTTTGCTTTCGATACTGCAACAGTCCCGATACATACAGATATACGTTCACACGTTCGATACGGTCGACCGAGGGCAAGTCACTTCTACTCAATTCGATTCGAATCGAGTCGAGTTGAGTCGAGTCGACTCATGTTGTGTCGAGTACCCTCCTCGCAAATATAACTTCGGTGTATTCAAGGCGAGTTTATAAGCGTTATCGAGGATCGACCATTGGCGATTGTTCCGAGGACAGGTTGCTGGAGATCGCCCACGCTCCGAGCTATCCTTCATATAATCCGTCGCCCCGACTAAATGTCAGACCAACCTCTGCAAGCGGTCTCTTGTGTACTTTGAATATTTAATCGTATCTATAGGGTGGTCAACAAAATATTTATACGAGTACAAATTTTGTTATAAATTAATTCGTAATTTTTAAATCCAAACATTTTCTTTCCATTCGATAATCATTATTATCCATTATTAAACGCGCCTTATCTTATTTTTAATCCTATCGATAATTTCATTATACTTTAGAATTCTTTACGAAAAAAAAAAAAAAACAAAAAAAAAAAAGAAAAAAAAAGAAAGAATGAAAAAGGAAAAAAGAAAATAAATGACGAGACTTCAAGTAAGACGTACTTGTCGTCGTTGCTTTGCGAATTGTCCATTCTCTCTCCCCCCTCTCTCTCTCTTTCTCTCTCTCTCTCTTTGCATTTGCACGTATATCACTTGAAAAAGTTATTTAAGATCCGAATTAATCTTCGTTGTAACGCGAATGACATATATATCGGAAGATAAATGACGAGTGGTATTAAAGTGATCGAGGAAAAAAAAAAATTAGCGTTAATTTCGATAATCGATTCACGATGCTTTTCAAATTACTAAAACACACACACACACACATACACACACATACGCGCGTGCGCGTGTCCAAAAAAAAAAAAAAAAAAAAAAAAAAAAAAAAATTATTAAACATAATTCGTAGGAAAAAAGAGAAAATCGTTCGTTCTAATGATTTCAATCGATTCTTTATCAAGTGCCAATGAGATTCGTTGAAAAAGAATTAATTAAAAATAAAATTACCTTTCGAAAAAACTTCTTTTCCGATGATTTTTTGAACGATAACGTATCGACGATACTATCGTCGATTTAGATACAATTTTATTCCCGACAAAATCAATTCGATTTTGAATATTCGTTTATGCGAAAATTATGAAATTAATATTAAACGCAATATTATTTTACCAATTTGAATGATCTCACGGTGAATAGTCTTTTTTTTTTAATTAAGAGAATTCTATAAAATGAACGAAAAGTTCAAAATAACGAAAGTTCAAGTCTCTTCCCCCTCCTACACACATATATACATATATACACACACACACACACACACACACGCAGACATACATATATATATATATAGTATTTCGAGTGGGTCGATCGCGTAACGCGTAAATTACGTCAGCAAGTAGTTTGGCCTCATCAAGATGCGACGATAATTTCCTATCTCTAAACGATATCTCTTCTTTTTCTTTTTTCTTTTTTTTTATTATTTCTACTTCTCTTCCTCCATCCTTCCCTTCCCGTTCTTTTCCACCGAGACGTAGCCTGCTCGTCACTTTCTATTTGTCACGCGCGTTTTATCCAAGAACTACGATCTCGTCCGCGTTTAGATTTAATTTTATTCCGATGTCGTAACGAGCAATAAACGTATACTAACTTCTTGTGTTGCACGATTATATTCTTTTATTATTTCTTTATTATGGGATAGATTGGATAGATATCATATTATATTGTAACGTTCAGAGAATAAGATACACAAATTATTTGAACTTTTTTTTATTTCTCATGATCGTTAAAATACATACGTTCTAAATCTAATCAATGATTATTAAATCGATCTAATTCTATGTCGTAGATATATCCCTCCTTCTTTTTCCTTTTCTCCTTTTTTTTCTTATAAATATATATTTTTATATCGTATTAATTTCTATTTGAATTGATTCAATATTATCATTATCATTATTATTATTATTATTATTATTATTATTATTATTATTATTATTTTATTTTGTATTTCTTTGTTTGTTTTTTTTTCTTTTTTTTTTTTTTTTATGACAACGTCCGAAAAAATAATGTAAGTGACACATTATCGTAATCGATCATTCTCTGATGTAAATTAAACAATTTTTTTCAAATATACCTTCTTGCGAGACAATACATATAAGTTTTTCGATATGTCAAAACGATTTTCATAACAATTTTTGATAACAATCATATTCGTATGTAACAATGAATCGTATATAAAATTCGAAATGATTTATCTTTTACTTTGTTCGCTCCGATATATTCTCTCTTTTTTTTTTTTTTTAATTTCAAATATAAAATAATAATAATAATAATAATAATAATAATAATAATAATATAAAAAGATATCCGTCCGTTAATATATTAACAATCATTCGCGTTAGGATCATCGTGTTAACGTCACGATTATCGGAATTGAATCTCGAATCTCATTTTGGAATATGTCTATGTATCCTAATCCCATGTAACCCAGTTAGCGAGTCATCGAAAGCGACGAGTGAAAAATTATAAAAGGTAACTGGAATGAGAAAGAAAAAAAAAAAAAAAAGAATAAAAATGAACAAAAAAAAAAGAAAGAAAAAGAGAAAAAGAAAAAAAGAAAAAAGAAAAAGAAATACTTAAGTGAAAGCACTTCTCTCGGAGAAGTGTTAAATCGACTACGATTTATTGTACCGATCGTTTGCGAGAAAAAGAATAAGAAAAAAAAAAAAATAAATAAATAAATAAACAGAAAGAAAAGAAAACAAGTAAAAAAATATACACAGAAAAAGACTCACTCACACACACACACACACACACGCACAAAGAGAGAAATAGAGAGAGAGAGAGAGAGAGAGAGAGAGAGAGAGAGAGAGAGAGAGAGAAAAGAATAAAACGAATAAGATTGTTACCAAAGCAAAAGTCGGTCGATAACGTGGGCGATCTCTTTCCTTGCATTCGCCCCTTTATATTCTGCTAGGTAACTAACTCTCTGACATATGTATGTATATATATATATATATATATATATATATATATATATATATATATGTATATATGTATTTATGTATGTAAGTAGTAAAATATGGTGGGCGCAATCTTTTCGTGAGGTTAAATTTTACGAAACGAGTGTGACTAACGTTTATAAGCTTGCTGTTCGTGTGTCGTCGTGTTGTTGTTGTTGTTGTTGTTGTTGTTAGTGTTACTGTTCGCGATTCGTAAGAATAAGGAGGAGCAAACAAAAAAAAAAAAAAAAAGAGAAAAGAACAAAAAGGTGAACGACGATCTTGACTGCTACTAACAAGTTCTCGTTTCTTCGTTTCTTTTTCAAGATGATATGCGTATATATAAAAAAAAAAAAAAAAAAAAAAAAAAAAAGAAAAGAAAAACTCGGACAAGATAAGATGACCTCTGTCATTTTATTCTTTAAAATCAAATAATAAAATACAAATATATCGAAATTATGACGAGAGACAGGCATGCATGACTTGAAATAATAATGAAAAATTATTATTTCTACGTATAAGGACAGGATAAAATTAAAACAGTCGATTCGTAAAATCAATTCCTTTTTTTGGATTAATTTTCTACTTTTACATTGCAAAATTGTTTAGATACAAATAGACATTTGAGAGAAGAACAATACTTTCTTCCCTCCCGTCGGTCTCTCGTCAAGGGTGTCCATTTATTGGTCATAATGTATTAAAAAAAAAAAAAAAAAAAGAAAAAACTAAGAAACTAAAAACTCACTTTGAGAATCGGCAACCGTCGGTGATGATTGAACGTTCGAAGCAGTATTTCCATTGGCCGTAGTTGATGATTGTACGGCACCGAGGCTTCGATAGCCCTCGTCTGATACTTCGCTACAATTGTCCGAATGTTCCCCATCCCCGTGAAGTGATTTTGCGTAATGAACATTGGAGGTGACCGTGGTTGTGTCCTTTGTAAAACTTTCCAATGCCGGTTCTTCCTTAATGGCGGGCGGACTTGGAGTAGGGCTACGACTGCTCGAATCCTCTCGGCACTTGTAATTGTAAATCGTTGGCTCGTATTTCGGTGTGTCTTCCCTTTCGACCGCCCTACGTGCTACTCCTCCATCAACCACGTATCTCCTCGTGAACTCCTCCGAAAGCGGCACTTTCGCTTTGATCTCCTGGTGCAACTCTCTCTTCGGATCCTACGGAATAAAAGGAACCACGTTCCGGTTACTTCTTTTTCTTTATTTTTTTTTTCCTCCCCCCTTTATTTTTATTTTATCCTCCTTCCTTTCTTCTTTGTCTCTTTTTATACTTAACTTCTCTTTATCGACGGATTAAATTTCTTTCTTTCATTCTTTAAACTCGAGCGGCGAACTTCTTTTTCCTTCATTTTTTTTTTTTTCTTTTTTTTCTTTTAAGAGAGAGAATTCAACAACGTGCCAATTTCCTTCCCTCTCTCTCTCTCTCTCTCTCTCTCTCTCCCTCTCTCCCCCTTTTCTTCGTCCCTCTCTTTTTATCTTTTTTAATCAAGAGCGAATTTCAAACCCATCAACATTCCGTATAAAGTTTGCTTCCCTCCGCAAAAAATATAACCCACCCTCTCCCTTAAAAAATTTGACAATGAATAGCCCGTTCGCTTTTGCTGGTGCTGCTGATGTTGCTAATACTAGTACTACTGGTGCACCTTCGCGATTTCCATTATGTCGAGGAATAAATTCGTCTACTGTTTACATTCCACGTCCACGGGAGAGTTTCTATTTATATGTTTACCACGTACAAGAGGGTACCGCGTATGCGGAGTATAAAGTCTGATGTTATCTCTTTGAATAACATAGTCTGAGAAAAAGAAGGGGAAAAAAAGCAAGAAGGAGAGAGAGAGATAAATATATATACATATATATATATATATATAAAGATACAAGGCGACGTAAACAATGTTAATATTTCTTATTCGTCTTTCGCAAAAAAAAAAGAGAAAAAAAAAAAAAAAAGAAAAAATTCTTTCGTCTCGATTACGTTCTTCGTA
Source organism: Vespa velutina (assembly GCF_912470025.1). NCBI lineage: Eukaryota > Metazoa > Arthropoda > Insecta > Hymenoptera > Vespidae > Vespa > Vespa velutina. The sequence goes on from NC_062197.1 coordinate 1,810,220, forward strand.
ATATTTATTAAAAGAGAGAATTCGGATATATTATAATTTTTTATTTGTAAGAAATAAACTCACCGACAAATGTTTGGCCTGACCGACGAGAGTTCGAGAATCGTCATTGAAGATCTTTCTGGGTGAATCAACGACAGTATTGGCGATCTTGACATGTTGATCCACCTTAAGAGTTGGACTTTTAGATCTCAAGATTACCTTAGGAGTGGGTGACCTTGATCTTTGTTTCCCTAAGTCGCCAATAGTTGTACCTTGTTGATGATGACTTGGACTGTTCAAAAATTTCCTTTGTGGAGTTGGACTTCTCGAACGATTTATCTTTTTCTGTTGATCATCTCCCAGTTGCTGCTGCTGTTGTTGTTGTTGTTGTTGTTGTTGTTGTTGTTGGTGATGGTGATGTTGATATTGGTGTTGATATTGATGCTGATGATGATGCTTGTTGGTTTGCTGAGGTGTGGGCGATCTCGAACGATTGCTTGAAACGCTTCTGGGCGCGTGCAGTTGTCCAACAGTACCCATAGCTGTAGTTGCTGCAGCAGCTGCCGCAGCCGCTGCCGCAGCCGCTGCTGCCGATTGTTGATTCTGCAACGTCGTCCCAGCGCAAGAACCAACGCTCGACGCGGAACTTCTTCGAGTCCTTGGAGGTGATCTATAAGTAATTGCAAAAAAAAAAAAAACAAAAAAAAAAAAAAATGAGAATATAAGAAGATGAAAAAAAAGAGAATGATCGATTTATGAATCAACGTGGTAAACGTTGAAAATTGTTGCAAACGTTTGGACATTTTTTTCTTTTTTATCCACTCTCTCTCTTTCTCTCTCATATTTTTTTTCTTTTATACGAACAAAGGATATATACATTTTCTGCTAGTATGATTCTTATAATACCGATGAGCTTATATCCTGATGGATTTACTCGTATGAATAAATATCAAGCTATTGTTTGATATATCTCCTAGTGTAAACTATTCGTCCATATCGTAACCATAGATCGATTAACGAGAATTGCAATAGCTTCGTCAACAATCATCCCAATGTATTTTTCTTTCAAGTTCCCCCACGCAACATCTTCTCTCTCTTTCTCTTTCTCTCTCTCTCTCTCTCTATCTCTCTGTCTTTCTGTCTCTCTGTCTCTCTACGGATCTTCTTGCCTATTATATAATTTTCTTTTTACTACTTATTTTTCTTCCTTTCTTTTTCCTTTTTTCTTTATATTTATACGATTCGATAATTCGTTGACTCTATATTGACGGAATTTGCATTGAAAAAAAAAAAAAAAAAGAAGAAAAAGAAAAAAGGAAAAAGGAAAAAGAAAAAAGAGCGAAGTACGAAGTTTACTTGTATTATTCAACGAAATCTACGACCATTCGTCTGTCTCCCTCCAACCACCCCCTCCCCCAACCCTCAATATATCTCGTCTTTCCAACGTTCACCATCAGCTCACTTATCTCATAAGAATGGAATCGATGAAAATGAATGCCGACTTATGGATTAACGACAGGTTCTTCAGATCGTTCGAGGAAATCGAGAAAACTGCGTATATGTACTTATCTATGTATCTATATATATATATATATATATATTTATGTATGACTAAACGACGAGAGGATTAAAGGAAAGATCGATCTCTCCTTATAACGCAACTAATGAAAGGTCTCCTTTTGAAAACGGAATCGATAATCGACGCTATTATCATCTCGTTGTCTCTTGATCCCATTCCAAGAATACTATTAAATCTATCAAGGTGAGCATGACATTATCGAAGACTTTAATACATACATACACATACACACACACACACATAATATATATATATATTTTTTTTTTCCAAGAAAATAATAATCCGAATTGGAGAGATACGTAAAGTCATATTTGAGAGAAAGAGAAAGAGAGGGGAAGAGACAGAGAGAGAGAGAGAGAGAGAGAGAGAGAGAGAGAGAGAAAGGAAGGAAAGATATAGAGATCGTAATTTGACTTTAATGGAGAATAATTCGATTGGCTTAATAATTTTAAAAGGGTGGAAAATCAACTCGACATTTACCTTTCGTAATGCACCTGCGCACTCCCGAGATCGAACGAGCCACCGGCTTTTTGAATCAATTTTGCGGATATCATCGAACGATGTGCTGAAAAAGAAAATCAAAAATTCACACACACACACATATATATATATTTCTTTTATCTTTATTTTTATTTATATACGTATATTTGTTTTCAATGAAGTCTTTTTTTTTTTTTTTTTTTTTTTTTTTTTTTTTTTCATAGTCGTATTCAACATTCTTTTTATATGTACATAAAAAAAAAAAAAATAAATAAAAAGAAAAGAATAGCAAGCGTTTAAATTGTAATTGAAATGTGTAACTATCGAAAATATAATATTACTTCGATATACTAAGATATATATATATATATATATAATATTGTACAAGTTAATTTACGCAAAATAACCCTCAACGATCATTTTTTTTTTTTGAAATTAGAATTTTAATAGGTGAAAAATGCTAGTTAAAATGATCGATTTTGTCCGATCAAAATACAATTATATTATGATTGGTTTTCTTTTTTTTTTTTTTTTTTTTTTTTTTTTTTTTTTTTTTTTTTTTTCTTTGTTGAATACGACATATTTTAGAAAAGTATGCGATAAGATTAAAATAGGAAATTTTTACGTACGTATAGAAAAAAAAAAAAAAAAAAAAAGGAAAAACAAAAAATATGATTGGAATGAAGGAATCAATCAAATTATTTCGAATTGATTTTAATTGACATATAAAATAAATCAATTTTAATTGTCAATAAACTTACAAGTTCTGCATCGGCAGGGATCGTGCTTGTCCAAATAATGACTTAGTGTATCCCAACCACCTCCAACACGTACCATAACGTGACTACGTAGAATACGAACAAATATGAGAACTTTGGTGTCTCCAATGCGATATTTCCCTTCGGATACACGAATCATTGGGAATTGTGTCGGACACGTGCATCTCTCGACTAAATCTCGAACCTGGAATTGAAGAAAGAAAAAAAAAAAAGGAGGATAAAAATAAATAAATAAATAAATAAAAGAAATACATTTTATTTGGTTTAATACGATCCACGTATGGATTAAATTTATTTACATCTATAAAATTTTCGATATTACATAATGAAATATACATACGTACGTTTGACGTTTATTATAAATCGCACGTGTGGTATATAATAATTTCTTTTTGAGTTAAATTCCCCTCCCACCCACCCCAAAAGAAGAGAAAATAAAAAAGTAAAAAAAAAAAAAAAAAAAGAAAAAAAAGAAAAGAATAAGTAGTGTCATTAACGTTTTACATGATCATATCGAGAGAATATAAGCATTTATTATTAAAATAAAATTTAATCATCTCTTGTTTTACTACATGTGATAATGCGTGACCCGTATATACATACATACACATACACATAACACACACACACACACATATATATATATATACATATGTATGTATAAATAAATACTTGTATAGTTTTAAAAGTCCACGAGAATATTAGATGGAGGAGAGTAAAGTTTTACGTAATAAAAGGCGCGCGTCCGATGATTATAAATAAAAGAGTGTCGTCGTTGTAGTTGTCGCCGTGAGATTTCTTATCCACGAGAAAAAGAAAAAAAAAAAAAAAAAAAAAAAAAAAAAAAAAGAGAGAAAACCAAAAAAAAAAAAAAGAAAAGAAAAAGAAAAAGGAAAAAAAAGAAAAAAAAAAGAAAAAGAGGAAAGAGAAAGAGAGGGAATACAGAGAATACAGAAAAGAAGAAGGAAAAAAAAATCAGTAGAGAGAGAGAGAGAGAGAGAGAGAGAGAGAGAGAAACATTTCTCGCTAATGCCACGAACGCCAGCATGTAATTGGCTTTACACGGGCGATTCTGTTTTTGGTAAGCGTGACTCAGAAACGAACACGCCGGAGAGCATCGGTTGAAAACGATTGAAAAAGACGCCCGGCCGTGTAGCACAATTTTACCTGGTTCGGCCTTGTTAACGAAACGAACGCCCATTTAGGACCGGCACCGACTTGCTCTTCCAAGAATTTCGTTTCCTCCCGTA
>NC_062197.1:1819286-1821786 GCF_912470025.1 Vespa velutina
GTCCGTCGGTCGATCGATCGATCGATCGATCGGATTCACAAAATCGTGTCGCATCCTTCTCGCGTCGTTTTCTCTCTGACGTTAATTAAGCGATTTATCGTACGAAGGGTAGCTCGACTTCCATAATTATTCGGCTCGATTTCTCCGTCAAGAGAAATTCTTTTTGACAAAAGAAAGAAAGAAAAAAAAAAAAAAAAGGAGAAGAAGAAGAAGAAGAAAGAAAGAAGAAGGAAGCGAAAGAAAACGAGAAACGAAGAAAATAAGAAAGAAGAAAAGAATATAACAATTGATATTCTTCAAATCAAATGTGATATCGTTCAATTCGTAATTTTTATTTCTAATTAATCATCAAGATCGCCAATTGGAAATTTTAATTATTGAAAATTACTCGGGATCTGATTTTGACGATAAATGAGGAAAGAGAGAGAGAGAGAGAGAGAGAGAGAGAGAGAAAAAACAAAAAAAAAATAAGAAAAAATAAATAAATAAATAAAAAAGGAAGAAAGAAATATCAATGAGATCGTAATTAAATATCGATTAAATCCCTATATATAATTGACCATTCGTAAAGTCGAAATGAAAATTAACATTGACCAATTGGGAAATTAGTTATTGAAAATTACTAAGGAATAAAAAGAAAGAAAAAAAAAAAAAAAAAAAAAAAAAAGAAAGAAAGAAAGAAAGAAAAATCAAAGAGATTTCGATTGATTACGATATTTCGATTTCTAATTGAAAATGGCCAGACAAAAGAACAGAAGATAAATATCTATATTCGTAAAAAAATTCAAGATTCTATTCGGTCATCGAGAAGGGAATCCTTTTTTTTCTTTTTTTTTTTTTTTCACGTTAAATCAACCGGGCATATCGATTATGTCTCGTTGACCTAATTTTCATGCTATATCCCCTTTCAACCCTTTCGTTGATTATTAGGAAAGATAGTACGAGCGTAGATTACATTTAAGCTTAGGTCGTTTAAATATTCCTTGTATAATTCTTGTGAGCTGTGGGAAAATTAATTATCGGTATTCCTTACAGGTGTATTATTACGAATATAAACTATCGTGGGCAATAATTACCACAATTGCGGTTTGTTACAGCTGCCCGACACACGACTCTCGTGAAAAATTCTCCTTCTCATCTTCTGCATCGCATGTGAACTTATACATACATATATAAAATATATATATATATATATAGAAAGAAATAAACCAAAAATATATATATATATATATATATATATATATATATCTTGTTTATTTCGATTCTATGCCAAGAAAAAAAAAGAAAAAAAAAAAAAAAAGAAAGAAAGAGAGAAAAGCAAAGAAATTCAAAAATCAATTTATTACGCATTCCTATAAATATTATCGAATGTATGTAAATCAAATTTATCTGACATATACGTAATAATGAAAAATTATTTGTCAAAGGCTCGTTAAAAATTATAATACGTATTAATTAACAAAATAAATATTCGTCGGATCATTAATATATATATATATCTCTCTCTCTCTTTCTTATTAGTTATGGACTTGATTTATTCTAAAATCTTGGTAGAAAAAGAAAGAAAGAAAAAAAGAAAGAAAGAAAGGAAGAAAAACAAGGAATAAAAAAAAAAAAAAAGAAATATAAATAAAATAAAAAAAAAAAAAGATGAAGGAAAAAAGAAAAAACAGAAAGAGAAGTAAATAAAATAACGAAAGAAAATAGAATAAAATGAAGAAGAATCAAAGTAAGACAAACAAACAAATAAAAAATAAAGAAATAAATAAAAAAGGGAAGAGAAAAAGCTTACGTTAAAATCGACAATTGACAAGGACCCGTCGTCGGATTCGAGAATGCATATTCTCGTTCTAACGCCTACGATCTAAAACGTGCAAAGCGTGTGGTATGAAAGTGCGGGACAATTTGTAATTAAGGGGTACGTCGACCGACTCAATTTCATCGTGTTTACGACTATTTGACGCAATCGGTTACGGACTTTGAGCGTAAAATGCACGACGTTACTACTGATGCAAAGTATCACGGGCGCCAGCCAATCAAATTTATTCGTTTTTCTCGTTTGCCTTCTCTCTCTCTCTCTCTCTCTCTCTCTCTCTCTTTCTCTTTCTCTCTCTCTCTCGCTTTCGCTCGTTAGACGCAATCGTTCAAAACAAACTATATATATATATATATATATATATATGTGTACGTAGTTATGTACATAATGATACATAACAAATATTTTTATTTGCTTATTAAAATGAGATAGATGTCATTTAAAAAAATAAAAGAAAGAAAAAAAGAAAGAAGATTTTTCTTTTTTTTTTTTTTCTTTTTTTTTTTCTTTTTTTTTTTTGAAGATCTCGTTACTTAAGAAAATTAATAACATCGAATTTCAAAGTTAATAGAATGATATATATCGAGAAAATAGGAAGAAAAGGGGGAGAAAAGTGTAAAAAAAAGAAAGAAAGAAAAAAAAAAAAAAAAAAAAAAAAAAAAAAAAGAAAAAGATTGAAGAGGA
>NC_062197.1:1824286-1834286 GCF_912470025.1 Vespa velutina
AAAAAAAAAAAAATCATTCGATCGACGTCATCGCAATGCAAATTCAATGTTAATATATATATATTTAAAAATGTCTAATATATTGTACAATTATCGTATAGAATTTATCGATGGTGCGATATCGATACGATATAGTCAAGGAGTTACGGGAAATAATAATAGCGAATTATGGTCGTATTATCGATCGGAGGCCTCCCTTCGCCTCCTCCTCCTCCTACTACTCCTCCACCCAACTCAACCCCTTCGTCATATCGTCGATTCAAGCGTGATTACGAGAGAATATAATGTTATAAGCATAATGGCTCTATAAAGTTCGTTTCAATCGACAATTTTGTTTGTATCCTTAATAAACTATACGTTAACGTTGGACTTATGTACGTTGGCTCGATTGAATAAACAGTAATTACGTCTAATATTTACTATTAGTCACGTTTACCACGCACCACCACGTATAATGATTCTTCTTTTTCTTTTTTCCTACTTGAAAAGATTTTTTTCTCTTTTTTTCTTTTCCTTTTCTTTTTTTTTTTTTTTTTTTTTTCAATTAACATACCGTTCTCTCCTTAATCGATTTAAATATGATCGATTCGATATAATCTCGAAATGAAATGAAATGAAATGAAATGAAATGAAACGAAATGATATTCCTTTTCTTTTTCTTTTTTTTCTTTTTTTTTCCTATTTTTATTTTATTTTTTATTTATATCACCAAGTACCAACAGTAGAAAATATATTACAATATCATAAGGAATTGATTAATAGTCGTAATAAGATTTCGATATTGCAACAATGATTTATGATAGGATATTGAATATAAAAAAAAAAAACAATTATTTATGTTATTTATAATAAAACAATTAATATTGAAATAAATAATTTGATCGTTGAAATAATTCTAATATCATTTATTATACAACGCTCATTTTTCATCCATATATATATATATATATATAACGAAAATAACTCTGAAGAAATTAATTGTGCAAATTAATTTTGTCAATAACAACGGTCGTATGTTAAACGATAAATAAACTTATTATTACGAATGTGCGAAATGTTAAAAGGGAATTCGTTTGACAGGGAGCAGTTACGAAACAACCGGTGGTTATATTATCAGTTAGGAAATACAATCCTGCTAAACGACGACATTAAATGAGGATGCTCGTTTATGCATATATATATATATATATATATATATTGTATCTATTTATCTAAGTATATACGTATATATGTATCTATGTATGTATGAATGTATGAATGTATGTATCTACTAAGGATACGTGTGAGAAAAAGAGAGAAAGAAAAAGAGAAAGAGAGAGAGAAAAAAAAAGAGAGAGAGAGAGAGAGAGAGAGAAATGGCACGCGTTAAGGTCACATAAAACGGGGACCTCGACTTAGACGGGGATTAGTTTTCTTTGCGTTGTTATGTTAATAGACGCGTAGACACGCGGAAGTATTCTGTCGTTGAGAGAGATATATATAAAGAGAAAGAGAGATAGATAGATAGATTAGAAAGAGAGAGAGAGAGAGAGAGAGAGAGAGAGAGAGAGTAAGAGGGTAGAAGGGTAAAGAAGAGAAATGCTTGATAAACGAAGAAACAAGAATAATAAACGCACAGGACGTAGAATGTTTCTAAACCCGACGGAAGTTTAAATGCTTGTCAACGTTGTGATATTACATCGGTTTTGTAAAATTTGAATTTAACAATGTAACAAGAGAATAAACTTCGACGGCATTCGAAATAATATTATATTCATTTCATGTAAATATGTTCATCAGGTATCATAATTATTAAAGTGTGCATATATAATGAGAACTAAAGGAATTATTTGAAGAGGACATTTATTATTATTATTATTATTATTATTATTGTTATTATTGTTATTGTTATTCTTGTTGTTGTTGTTGTTGTTATTGTTGAATAATGATATACAAGTATATTTCAATGTAATATGTTAAGTATATTGAAAAATGTAAAACAAAAAAAAAAAAAAAAAGAAAAGAAGAGAAGGAAAAATTGAAAGAAAGCTTAAAAGAGAAAAAGAAAAAATAAATAGATACATATATATATATATATATATATATATATATATATATACTGACGAACACACAGACACACACACACACACATATATATTGACTTAACGAAGTTGGCTGATGCCGGAAGACTATTTTCAGTATTCCCACCCTCGAGGAGGTTAATTAGAGGGAGAGGAAAAGCGGTGACACGAAGTGTCGACCGAGTCGAAGAGAGATTACAAGAATGAAGAGGAGTGGAGAGGAGAGGAGAGGAGAGGAGAGCCCGTGTTCGTGCTCTCTCTCCTCGTCGACTTAAAAAACCTTGAAGATTCAAAAGTCTCGATCCAAGAGGGCGATCCCACTTCTTCCTCTTTTCTCTCCTCTCGCGTCTCCTCATCGTCCTCGTTCTCCTCTCTCTCTCTCTCTGTCTCTCTCTTTTCCTCTTTCTCTCCTTCTTATTTCTTGAGCGCGTGAAATCTCCTTCGTGCATCGAACTCTTTTACGTTTTAAATTACGTTCTATGGGGGTTCTCTATGCAGTACGGTGAAAGTGATGAAATCACCGTCTCTTCCGGCGAAGATGATCGTAAACGTGCCAATAATATATATTTATCAACTACGACATTTTTAAAACGGTTGAACAACAATGATGAAAATATTTTTCTTTAATAAATTTAATATCTTTTATATTATTTTTATATATTTATTTATTCATTTATCAGAACGTCATTAAGAGAAGAATATATTTATATATCTTTCTTTGGCAATTCTTACGTCAACGACGGAACGTCTTTGACAATTTACTCCATGATAAATGACAAAGGATAATATTATATAATGAAAATAAACAAAAAAAAAAAAAAAAAGAAAAAAAAAAAAGAAAAAAAAAAAGAAATATTTTGAAATACACGATACAACACTGACAATTGCATACTTTTTGATTTTTGCGATTACTTGTCCCCCCCCTCCACTCCCCACCCCACCCCCGCCCAATAGAAATTTAACTTTTCTACGTTGGTTATGTCGAAATACTTTACTAGGATTTTTAATTTTATTATTTGACGAAAAAAAAAAAAAAAAAAAAAAAAAAGAAAAGGAAAACGGAAAATAGAAAAAAGAAAAAAATGTTTAGCCTAAAATGTGAATAATTGATTTCCTTTTTATAATCGTCTAAGATTTGTTTATATGATTTATTTCGTACTTCGTATATTGCGATGTAATTTTGTAAGAAATAAATGATAAAAAAAAGAAAAGAAAAGAAAAGAGAGAAAAAAGAAAAGAGATGTAAAAAATAAAAAAATGAAAGAAAATAATAATAAATCCCTATGGTGCTCTAATGTAATTACTTTTTCCTTTTAAAAATTTACCTTTATCTACGTTTATACGTAATAATTCTTATCATTACGACACTTTTACAGGTTTATTATCTAACAATGATTAAAAAAAAAGAAAAAAAAAAACCAGAAAATCTCAAGAAGTGATAATATTTATTTTTATAATAGAAACTATCTAGAAACTTTTCTTTTGTCCCAAGTTGTATTTCATATTTTATAAAGTGAAATGTGAAATATAATTTCGTGAAAAACAAAACAAAACAAAACAAAACAAAATAAAACAAATAAGATAAAACAAAAAATGATAAGAATACGATTCATCTTAGTTTTGTTTGATCGATCAAAGAGATTTTAATCAATGGAAATCGAATGAACTAACGAACGATTATGACAATTATTGTTACAATTTAAAAGAGATTGTTGTTTTAAAACGAAAGAAAGTCAATTTCGATAAAAGTCAAAAGTCGATCGTCGAGATGCATATTCTAATCGTAATATTTCATCTTTGTCATTCTCATCGTCCGGTCATTCTCATATCCCTTTCTTTATCTTCTTCTTATATTCTCGTCTATGATCGAGCATATATGTATATACGGGTATATAAATATACACATAGAGGTTAAATATATACCTATGTAAGAATGGAGAAAGTGATCGAACCTCTCAGTTCGAGATCCTGATCGCTATCTCACCGCTATCATCAACGAACGATCTTCCCAGGATCCTTATGCGGGGGTAGCTTTGTGATAGAGAGAGAAAGAAAGAGAGAAAGAGAGAGAGAGAGAGAGAGAGAGAGAAGAAGGATAGAAAAAAAAAAGGCTAAATAGTCTATTCGTTCGAGAAAATATTTTGCAAAATTTCAATTCGATATTTATAAATGACAAACGAATGATCGAATATTTATAATAATTAATCGATACGTAATATTGATCAATTAAAATCATAATTCAAACTGTAAAATTCTTCAACGATGAAATTTTATTTGTATCGATTAAATCGCTTTATTTAATCAAAGAAAAGAAAAAAGAAAAAAAAAAAAGAAAAAGAAATATGTATTGTCGATCAATAAAAGTATCGATCGAATGGACACAGAAGTGATGACGAAAAAATTGATAAACTTTTTATTCGAAGGATAAAAAAAAGGAACAAAAAAAAAGGCAGAGAGAGAGAGAGAGAGAGAGAGAGAGAGAGAAAAGGAAAAAAAGAAAACCGAATAAAATTGCAACAAATAAGATCTGTCATTATCGAATGAATAAATTTAATAATCGTAATTATCGAGAGGATTGATTATTCGTAAAAAAAAATATTTTCGATGTGAATGAAGAAACGCATAAAAAAAAAAAAAATAAAAAAAAAAAAAAACAGAGAGAGAGAGAGAAAAGAAGAATAAAAAAGAAAAAAAAGAGATAAAAGAGGGTAAAAAAAAAGTTGGTGATACCTATCGAAGTGTTGTTACAAAACGTTCGACTGACCTATCTTTCAACCCTTTCTTCTTTACAACGCCCTCGTTTGCATTCTCTCTCTGCCTCTCTCTCTCTCTCTTCTTCTCCCTCCTCTCATACGTCCTCGGTTTCTTTCATTTCATCTCTCTCTCTCTCTCTCTCTCTCTCTCTCTCTCTCTCTCTCTCTCTCTCTCCCTTTTTTTTTCGTTAGATATACCAAATGAAACGCGGCGAAAACGTCGAAAAAGGGACCAACCAACGGAGTCGTCGGTAACTAAAGCGAGAGATAACGAGAGGCTGCATAAAACAGCTTCGAAATGGCAGTAAAAAGGGAACACAAAAGTAAAAAAAGCAAAAAAAAAAAAAAAAGAGAGAAGAAAAAGAAAAAAAAACGAACCCTAAAGATAGTCCCCTCCCCTCTCTCTTTCTTTCTCTCTCTTTATGTCTTGCTATCTCTCTTTGTCTCGGTCGAAGTTTTCAAATAAAAACTATACGGTCAGGCCAAGATCATTTTTCTTCAACGACTTCATCCAGATGTTCTTTTCAACGATAATGACTTAAGAAAAGAAAAGAAAAGAAAAGAAAAGAAAGGAAAGGAAAGGAAAGGAAAGAAAAGGTAAAAGATAAAAGATAAAAGAAATTAAAAAAAAAGAAAAAAAGAAAGAAAATTAAAAAATAAAAAAGAAATCAGAATTTTTCGTCGATCTTATTTCTTTCTCTTTTGTAAAAAATTGAACGTAAATAGTTCATAATAAACGAATTCTTTGATAAAGAGAAAGAGACGATGCTAATTCGTCAATCAAATGACTAAAGTTCGATATCGATTCTAAAATAAATATATCGATTTTATCCTCTCGTTTCCTCTCCTCTCCTCTCCTTTTCTCTCGTCTCGTCTTGTCTCGTCTCGTCTCATCACGTCTCGTATTTAAACAAGTTTCTATACTCCTCCTGAACTAAATGAAGGAGTTTCTTCCACGCGGCTTGAACTTTATTAAGTTACAAGAACTTTCTTCAAGTTCTTGACAGAGATACCATTAAAATACAGAGGTAAGAGGTATCCAAAATTTCCTAGATTGTCCAAAGAGTTTCTACTAAGTGATCATATAAAACTCAATTGCCATTTTACGACGTCTTTCTTTTAGCCTAAGTGTTTTTTGAATTCTTAAAAGAAAAAAAAAAAAGAGAAAAAAAAAAAAAAGAAAAAGTTCCTAGGATGGTAGTCTTACGATCGGAAACAAAAAAAAAAAAAAAAAAAAAAGTAAAAAAAAAAAGAATGAATCAATCCAAAAATTATCTTTTCTCTCTCTCTCTCTCTCTCTCTTTCAAAAAAGAAAATAAAATAAATAATAATAATTGACCATTGAAATTTTTTCTCTATTAATTTCTATTTATTTCTATTTTTACTTCTAATATTCGTTGCATCGTTAAGATATAATTTTATAGGCCGTTATCAATATTGGCTTTTCCTTTTCGATCATGAATAAAACTCGGTAATGAAAAAAAAAAAAAAAAAAAAAAAAAAAATAAAAAAGAAACAACAACAACAACAACAAACAACAAACAAAATCTTGATCGAGAGTGAAATCGTTATCGCAATTGACTTTTATTAGTCAATCGAGATAATATCGATATATCGTGTCGGTCAATCTCCTTCGAAGTTTCAACAACTATTTATTTCTTTTGTTCGTTCTCTTTGCGTTTTGGATTTCTCGATTTTACTTTCTCCCCATCTTTACTCAATGAGTTACAATGGAGCTCGTTCAGATCGACGACTGTCTAGAATTGCGCAGCGAATATATTCCAATATGATGCACGTATGTACTACTTAAAGTCAATGGTTATTACATATATAGAGTGTCCCAAACGAAAAGTATCTTTCAGGATTATTATGAAATCTGCTTTATTTTTTTTTATCTTTTTTGTTTCCTTCTTTTTCTTTCTTCTTTTTTTTTCTTTTTTTTTTTTTTTCTTTTATAACCATCTTCCATTTTATTATATAATGCCATTAAAAATTTTGAAAAAAAAAAAAAAAAAAGAAAAACTCGTTTCTCTCTCTTTCTCTCTCTCTCTCTTTCTCTTTCTTTCTCTCTGGAAAATTACTAACGAAAAATGAGTCTTCTTTTTTCTTCGTTTCATTTTAAATAACGTCATCGTAAAAAGAATTATTAAAAAAGAAAAAGAAAAAAAAAAAAAAAAAATCTTGATTAATGATCACACTCGATACTCCTGTTAGATATAAAATTTTTAAAAGCTGAGTAGAAAGGGGTGGGGGAGAGATCAGGATGGCGCTTTTGTTATCTCAAAGTGGATGAAATTATTATAGCGATAAAATCTGTACTTTTATATTCCCCTTCTTATTTTAATGAAACAAGAATCGATTACCTGTCAGAATTTTCTTTTTGCAAACAAATGAAAATAAATTAATGTAAAAAAAAAAAAAAAAAATAAAAAATAAAAAATCCTTTGACAATACTAATGACAAAAGACATTTTCCTTGGGACACTGCGTATATACGTACGTAATACATGTTTGTATGTATATATGTATGTATACTACGGATAAGTATGTATAATCTTATAAACGAAAGGAATCGTGCGAGTCATTCGCGTGACCGCATATAAAAAAAAAAAAAAAAAAAAACAAAAAAAAACAAAAAAAAAGAAAAGAAAGAAAGGAAAAAAAAGGGTAAAAAAAAAAATTGAAAAAAAATTAAAAAAAAAAAAAAAAACAAAATGATTAACCTACGAGCTGAACCTATCTAACATAGTAAAATCTACGTTACGTACTTAGGTACATTGTAAGATAGAGTGACACGAATAAACAGAGGATGAATATGACGAAGAAGAAGAAGAAGAAGAAGAAGAAGAAGAAGATAAACGTTTTTCTATATCAAGACAAGACAAAGAGAGAAAGAGAGAGAGAGAGAGAGAGAGAGAGAGAAGAGAGTCAATCGGGTCATCAGAGTTCCATCTTTTTGTCCGACCGAAGCCGAATGAATGCTTCACTTTGTTGTACCATTTTCTCTCTCTCTCTTTCACTCTCACTCTCTTATTATCTCTGTTTACGATGATCTTTCTTCGATCGAGAGAAGCCCTTTTTTTTATTTTTTTGTTGTTTTTGTTGTTCTTTTTCCTCCTCTTTCTTCTTTTTTTTTCTTTTTTCTTCTTCTTCCGTCGATAAATCGACACGCCGCGGCTCGCGAACAGCACGCATATATACTTCGTGTGGCTAAAGATTTCCACTCTTCTTTCTCCGCTTCGAGGACGACTTTTAATAGTCAGTGAGTATTTAATGAGTATGTCGATGATGAAATGATTTCAACCATCGCGACCGATATATATATATATATATATATATATATATATGTATATATATATGTATGTGTATGTAATTTATCGACCGATATATATATAGTTATATCTACATGGTGACTCCATAAGTCCTTAGATGATATTCCTAAATCAATTACACGTTATTGCGAAAGGACTATTTTTTTTTTATCTTCTTTTTAAACTTTTAATTTGGTCATAGTAAAAAAGATAAAAAAAAAAAAAGAAAGAAAAAACAAAACAAAGAAAGAAGAAAAGAAAAGGAAATTGTACGTTTGAGAAAACAAAGGAAAAAAAAAGAGAAATAACAGAAATTATGCGACAGTCGTGAAACAAGGATAATCTTTTTTTTTTTTCCTTTTTTTTTTCTTTTTTTTTTTCTTTTTTTTTTTCTTTTTTTTTTATTAAGATCATCCAAGTAATTTTTAATTCATCTTACGATCTCCATATTTTTCTTTCTTTTTTCTTGATGTTCTATGGGAATAAATAGGATAATCTTTATCATTATCTAAAAAAAAAAAAAAAAAAAAAAAAAGAAAAAAAGTATAGAATGGATTAAAAATTTTCACAGATGATTTTAAAGATCAATTATTTCTTTCTTTTTCCTTTGCCTTTTTTTTTTTTTTTTGAAAGAGAAAGAGAGAGAGAATTTTTTTTCTTTCTTTTTTAATGCACCAGATCTGCCACGCCCGTCTCTCTCTCTCTCTCTCTCTCTCTCTCTCTGTGTGTGTGTGTGTGTGTGTGTTTGTATAAACGAACATATGTAACTTGTATAAAGAGACACATACATATTCACAAATTGCAAATCATTTTATTTGACTATTCATTACTTCGTTAAAAAAAAAAGAAAAAAAAAAAAAAAAAGAAAAAAAAACGTTTCGTTAATCAATTTAATCGCCAATTAATTATTAAAATAATTGTCTGACGTATTTATTATTTAATCGGATTTTAAATAAATGTAAAGAAGGAATAAAAGTATGGAAAAAAAGAAAAAGAAGAAAAAGAAAAAAAGAAAAAAAAAAAACAAACAAACAAAGAAAAAAAAAAAAAGAAATTCATCGAGATTTCTCCTATTGTAAAAAAGGAAAGATAGGGGATACAGGGCTGGTGGGAGAGATTAAAAAAAAAAAAAAAAAAAAAAAAGGGAGAAACAATGAAAATAGAAATAGTAATAGAAATAGAAATAGATATGGTGATGTATTATAAACGAATGCCATTTAAAAAGTGTTACGAATGTGACTTATGAAATTGGACTGATTCGTGTTGAATTTGTACGAAAAAGAAAAAACTCATTGGTAAGTTGTAATTAAGTATGTATCTTCTTCGCACAAGCGACAGGTGAAAATTTCAAAGAGTTAAGTAGTAGTAGTAGTAGTAGTAGTAGTAGTAGTAGAGTTTGTCGTCGGCGACGCCTCGCGCGTTTTCTGCAGTGAGCACCTCCTAGCTCTCTAGACCGTCCGTCCCGGCGCCGGCGTCTCCGCAATCAATACGCTCGCACCGCGGTACGGCGCAATATACCGCAAAGCTTCACTCTCTCTCTCTCTCTCTCTCTCTCTCTCTCTCTCTCTCTCTCTCTCTCTCTCTCTCTCTCTCTACTCTCTCTACTCTCTCAGCTGTTCCATCTTTTACCTAAACTTCTTTCTTCTACTCTTTTATCATCCTCGTCCATCGTTCTTTTCTTTTTCCCCCTCCCTTTCATTTCTATCCCTTCCCTTATTCTTTACTCAATTCGATAGAATTTTATAGAATAACATTTATCGAGACGTAATTTACAATTAACACTTTCTATGAATATAAATATATTTATATACAGAGAATAATAATAATATTCTCTGTGTATAAATTTTCTCTGTACATTTTCTTTTACATATATATAT
>NC_062197.1:1839286-1841786 GCF_912470025.1 Vespa velutina
CTTACATATATACATAAATAAATCGTACGGTAGTGACGCTAGAAGGACGTATGCAAGTTGTAAACATCAGAGACAGAAATCAAAAACAGATTGAGAGAGAGAAAGAGAGAGAGAAATTCTAAAGGCAATCACGAATTTTAATATTTTCCTATCTTCTTTCTCTCTCTCTCTCTCTCTCTCTCTCTCTCTCTCTCTCTTTCTCTCTTTTTTTTTTTCCATTTAACTTATCAATTATTTCGATAAATAATCCACACTATAAACGATTGATGCCGACTTTAAGTAATAAAAATTATTAAAAAAAAAAAATTAAAACAATGAGTAAATAAATGAAATTTATTAATTAGGAATTTTTTATTTGTCGCGAAATATATACAAATAGATCACGAGTCTCTCTCTCTCTCTCTCTTTCTCTCTTATTGATAATCAATATCACTAATACATAGTAGAGATATAATTCATAATTAATAAGTTAAAAAAGAAAAAAGATAGATAGATAGAGATAGAGAGAGGGAGGGAGAAAGAGAGATGGGATCAATTGTTATTTTTTGGATATTCAGATGGTCTATTAAAATTTTCAAAAGGAATTTATAAAGAAATATTCACGCTTATCTCGGCAAAACTCGAGGAAGAACAACACATTCTTGATATGTGACTTCATAACGTGATAAACTTTATACTGATACTCTGAAAAAGACGTAGTATAAACATGCATACGTATAAATATACGCACACACTCACGCACATACTCACACTCACACATATGCTTCCACACACACACACACACACACACACACGTATATAATACGTGTCTGCTTATTTTAGATGCAGTGAACTGATTAGAAGTTAGCTCTCTCTGAATCATTGGTCTTTCGGGAATAATATAACGAAACGTTGTGTTTACGTCACGACGCAAAAATACGTGGAAGTATGTATGTATGGTATCTATCGAATTTCTCGTCAATTACAGTTCCATTAAATAAATAACTAAAAAAAGAAGAAAAAAAAAAGAGAGAGAGAAAGAGAAAGAGAGAGAGAGAGAGAGAGAGAGAAAGGAACGAACCTGAATTGGCTTGAATTTTTTTATGAAAACTAACTAAGAGAGGAAAAAGAAAATTGTAATTCGTTTCGTTTCGTTTCATTTTGAATTGGATTGAATCGAATCGGATCGAATTGGTTTGAAATATCGGCAAAAGAGATATGGGACACGAAATAATTATCGTATCCTTTCGAAGTGTATCTCGGCCTTAATTGCAAAGTTCTGGCAACGATCCTCCAAAAAAAAAACTTCGTAAGTATATATACCATTTATATATCATCCTATATATATATATATATATGTATATGTACATATGTATGCATGTATGTATGTATGTATGTATGTTACGTAGGGATGTTACGTACACATTTAAAACTTGAGAACTTGAAAAAAGGACGATGGAATTAGGACGAATAAAACTTCAGACTATTAGTTAAGAATCTTAAAAAGGACATTATCGAGAAGTAGACAAACTTTTTCGGATATTTTGCTGAAGTAAGAAAAATCTCTCTCTCTCTCTTTCTCTCTCTCTCTCCCTTTATCTATCTTACTCTTTAAAATTCTTATCTCCTCACAGGAAGTGTGTCATCGTACAAATATATCGTACAACCTAGCGGAAAACCACACGAAAGTAAAGCAAGGATGACGTTTTTCTCTTTCTTTCTTTCTTCTCTCTCTCTCTCTCTCTCTCTCTCTCTCTCTCTCTCTCTCTCTCTCTGTCTCTCTCAATAATAACGATAGCAAAATTTCTACGTTTCATGAAAAATGGAAAAATTCTTAAATAAAAAAATAATAAAAAGACAAAAAAAAAAAAGAGAATAAAAAAGAATTCGGTATATATAGAAATTTAAAGAAGAAAAAAGATAAATGAATTTAAATTAAAAATCTCTTTGTATATCTATATCTATATATATATATATAATATATAAAAATATAAATCCAAATATATAAATATATAAATATATAAAAATATAAATCCAAAAATAAAAAAATCTCTTTTCCTTTCTTGATTATTATTATCTATCTTATATCACCAATCTAATTATATAATTTTCATTGACTCTTTGACGCATACAAATAGATAATAATCAATTCAACGTCAATTCTCCCTTCGTGTCCTTCGTACTGAACTTCGGTTTGACTTTGTGCTTGAACTTGAACGAAATGGGCTAAAGGCGATCAATACGAGCTTTCAGCGCTTGCGAACCAAAACTTCGACCAGCCGGCGACGACGACGACGATGACGACAACGACAACGACGTAGATGATATCAGAGATAATGACCAATCTAACAGCAATACTCAGAGATGTGTCATAATAATCATTTTTTACCTTTGAAATGTCAAAAGGAATACATATGTATGTATTAATTTAAACATTTCGATTTTTCGATTATTTTCAATTTCATTAAATCTGTCCATAATATATGAAAGTGATCGAAGTCAATTAAAATTTAAAAAAAAA
>NC_062197.1:1846786-1856786 GCF_912470025.1 Vespa velutina
AGTATATCTCAAAAATGAGACTCAATTGATTACTTAAAATTGTCAATTGGACAATATTAAATTGTCCATTGTAGATTTTAAATTGTCCATTGTAAATTGTAAATTGTAAAATAATCAATCGAATATTTAATTAATTAAATTATTATCCGTAAGAAAATTATCATCCGTACTAATTTTACAATAGCGAAGATTTTCAAAACTATCGTACAAAGAATCAACGATCAAACGATACACCATACGTATGTACATATACATATAAACATACATACATACATATGTACGATGTTGTAAACGACGTTGTACCTACCAGCTGGGATATAATACTTCTGACATGTTTCTATTAAAGCAACGCGTATATAAGGGTGAGAAGATTGAAAAGAAGGGAGGAAAAAGGAAGTAGCAAGATGAAAGAAGAAGAAGATATTAGTTGAAGATATATATATATATATATATATATATATATATAGTGGTATTCGTTGATTGGTTAAAATGTATGCGTGTATTCTTACGAGAAAGACTATCTCCCTACTTCTATCTTTTCACTTCTTCTTCCCTCTTGATCCTCATCCCTTTACAATCCCCACCTCTTATATCTTTCCCATGTTGATGCATCTCGTTCGAATGCAATCGCATCGTTGCGGTTGCAACCACAGAGTCACAAACACAAACGTACACACATATACACATATACGTATTACTGAATCGTACCGAATCTCTCTGGAGTCCCTTCTTCTTCTTTTTCTTTCTTTCTCTCTCTCTCTCTCTCTCTCTCTCTCTCTCTCTCTCTCTCTCTCGCTTCACTCCCTTCTCTTTCATTCTAGCTATCTATCTATCTCATTTTCTCATACACACTCTCTCTCTTTTTCTCTCTCTCTCTCTCTCTCTCTCTTTCTTTCTATCTCTATCTCCTTCCTTTCCTACTATCTTCCTATTCACGATTCTTCACGCGTAAATATAAACGGCAAACGGTTATGTACATAAATCCATAAGGCTACGTTCGAAAGAGCATAGAAATAAACGGGACTCATCCTCCCGTTAATAATCTATAACTGTTCTATCCGCCCACATAGATAAACTATTCCTCGTTCGTTCTCTGATTATTACTTAATTAATATATCTAATAAAATAAAGGGTACAATCGAGTCCCCCTTCATCCATTCGTTCATTCGTTCGTTCGTTCGTTCGTTCGATCGATCGATCAAAATTTCATCAACAAAGTGTAACAATAAATAAAGAAATAAAAGGGAAAGGAAATAAGGAAAAAATAAAGAGTGAGAGAGAGGAAAAAAAAGGAAATAAAAAATACTTAAAACGCACAAGCAAGAAAAAACAAATAAACAAACAAACAAACAAACAAAAAATAAATAAATAAATCGAATAGGCATTTCAAATTTAATATTACGTATATTCATTTCGACGATTACGATGACAATTGATCCAAATAAATGGATTTTCGAAGAAAATAAAAAGCGTTTGCGTTTCTTTTATCTGAAATTTGTTCAGTGAAAGGAGAAGTAAGAGTGCGGAGGAGAAGAAAAGAAAACGACACGGGGAGTAAGATAAGGAAATAAAAAGGAAAAAAAGAAAAAAAAAAGAAAAAAGAAAAAAAAAGGGAAAATGAGAGAAAAAGAAAACGAAAAGGAAAAAAGAATGAAAGAGATGCGATAACGTGTCTCGGCTTAGAGGTGAAGCCTGAGAAAAGAATTTCTGCTTCGTGAAATGTCGTGCTGATTTAGCCTCTTTCTCTCTCTCTCTCTCACACACACACACATACACATACACATATATATATATATACACATAGACACTTAAACGCTTCGTATCTTCAATATAAATCGTCGTTGTTACACGCGTGTCCGGAGCGTGTCGGTCGTACGCGCGCGTGCTTATCCAAGTAAAAGGCAAATACGACACCCTTTTCCTCTCCCACCCTTAACACTCCACATACACACATACACATACATGCACACAAAAAAAACAGAGATATACATATATATATATATATATATATATATATATATGTATACACATACACATACACAAATATATCCATAGAGCCCTACGGCGAGGTGTTTTTCAACGTAACGAGTCGACACTAACGACGACGTCGTGCTAGCCTCTAGTCAGGTAAGTATCGATATCTTCGACTCGATTGTTTTATATTTTCAATCTTCTCACATAGCCACGAGAAAAAGAAAAAGAGAAAGAGAGAGAGAGAGAGAGAGAGAGAGATGAAAAGTCGTTTCTATGCTTTTTATATTTCTTCATAGACATACCATTGATTCCACGATAAGATATATCACGAATATAAAACATCATACACTTTAATTAATTTATATAATAAATTAATCGTTTTGTCAATCAATGATATGATGACATTTATATTTATGATATATATATATATATACAAAAATTTAATAGACTTCAATAGATATTAAAACATTGTATTTATAAATGCATACCGTTCATCGGATCGTGATAATGTTATATTATACGTAACTACGATTATAATATGCTCGAGAGAATTTTAATTCGATAAAAGAAGAAAAAAAAAAAAATAAATAAATAAATAAATGAATAAAATAAATGAAAAAAAGAAAAATAGAGAGAGAGAGAGAGAGAGAGAGAGAGAGAGGAAAAAAAGAAAAAAAAAAAGAAAACAGAAAAAGAATGACGACGATCATTTATAAAAATTTTCGTTTGTAAGGGATGACGGAGAAGAAAAAAGAACAAAAAAAAAAAAAAAAAAAAAGAAAAATAGAAAGGAAGAAACGCAATTGAAGAAATCGTCTGGAATGACGACGAGAAGTCGCGACTTTTAACTATTACAGGAGAAAAGAATCGTGAATGGTCGGGCAACATTGGTGGGACAAAAGAGAGTAACTCGTTAACGGATACTGGAGTAGGAAAAGGGTTGTTGTTTAAAAACAGCCATTTCTTCTTCCCCCACCCATCTCTTCCTCTCCTCCTTCCTCAACCACGCATCACTCCACTCTTCAGTAGCCTTTCAACGCTAGAAAGAGAAAGAGAGAGAGAGAGAGAGAAAAGAGAGAGAGACAGAGCACTTACACTCCTCTCTCTCTCTCTCTCTCTCTCTCTCTCTCTCTCTCTCTCTGTTATTCCCGATCTCGAGATATTAATGGCGAGCTGCGATGCAGCGCCATAAATATAACTCCGATACGCTTGTAAGGGCAAGAGTTATTTTCGCGGTCGAGAATACAGACGTCCTTTCTCTCACGAAAAAGAAAGAAAATAATAATAATAATAATAATAATAAAAAAAAAAAAATATATGAAAAAAGAAATAAAAAAGAATAGAGAGAGAGAGAGAGAGAGAGAGAGAGAGAGATCGAGGCGAACAAAGAAAAATTGAGGAGGGACGGGGGAAGAAAAAAGAAAAGGAAAAAATGAAAAAAAGTAATACTTAGAAAAGAGAAAAATTCATTTTTACGAGATATCGCCAGTATCATTTATTTCTCATATTAACGAGAGAAATCAAGTTATATACGTTTCTTCGTTTTCATTCAATCAACAATCAATCTTGACGAAATTTAATGATACATATGTGATTTGTCAGAGAATAAAATGTATTTTTATTCCTTTCCCGTCAACGATAATGCACACATTAAATTGATTTCATTATGTCGATTGATAAAAATAATAAAAATTCCTTTTGGTTTCATTCGATTGCACACACACACACACACACACACATATATATATATCATAAAAAAAAAAAAAAAGAAAAAGAAGTCCCTTTCAGTTTCATTCATAGATACGTTTCGAATGAAACCAAGACGAAGTTTTATATAAATATATGTATATATATATATATATACATATATACAAATATAATTGGACACGATATTAGTATTGTAAAGGAGTTCTGGGTAAACGTAAAAAAAAAAAAAAAAAAGAAAAAAAAGAAAGAAAAAAAGAAAAGAAAAAGTACTCACCATCTCGTCCAGGCTCTTGAGATCATTAGTAACGATCTGTGGCTGGGGACCGTAAATGAGGCAAGGTTCTTCCTGATGCATGTCGGCATATTCGTCGTCGTCGCTGTCCTCGTTCGAATTACCATTGGTTTGCGTACCGTTGGCAGCTTTGTTTTCAGCAGCGATCTCACGATCGATCTGTCTTTCCATTTGGACCAACATCGGCGCGAGCATACCAAATTTTGCACCGCGCCTCGCCACCTCGAGCATGCAGAGTATCACGTGCCTCTCGTTCTTCCGCATTATCAGATCGTCGGTCTCGAAGAGAAGACATTCGATGATACCAAGACTGTTACGGCACCAACCAATGAAATTTGAGACGTTGTCACGGGCAAAAAAGGTTCCAGCTTTTGCATTTGGTAAAAAGGCTACGTCGCTCAATTGGGACATAGGTAAAGCCAATGACGACGTTATCGAACGCGTCATCGAAATTTTTCGTGCTTGTCTACGTGCCACGTATTCAGCTGCTGATTTCCTTACGTTGTTTGCGTGCTGGAAAAGGTAAACAAAAAGAAAAAAAAAAAAAAAAGATTAAATAGAAATAAATAAATCGAACGTAAACAAAGTTTCATTGTAATTTCTCGTTCGTTTATATATTCGTACATATTGGAATCATTTCAAATATTTTCTACGATTAATTCGCAGCAAAGATTTTTCTTTTTTCCCCTTTTTTTTTTTTTTTTTTTTTTTTTTTTTTTTTCTTTTAACGGGCTTACACTTCAAACGATTTATGAATTAGCGTGCAGCCCAACCGATGAAATATCACGCACGAGTAATTCTCGTATTATTTTCTTTTTCTCTTTTTTTTTTTTTATTTTTATTTTTATTTTTACTTCGCTTTTTGTTTTTTCTACTCTCAACCCTTACAAAGTAAAGGAAGAAAGTTTTTCGTCCGTGAAATCGGCTTTCAAACGAGAGAGACAGAGAAAGAGAGAGAGAGAGAGAGAGAGAGAGAGAGAGAGACAAATATATATATATATATACATATAGTGAGAGGGAAGAGGCCATCAGGAACGACGCGAAATTAATTCGCATCCAACCGAGATAATGGGATTCCGGCGCGTTTTATTGACATCTGTGGAGGATGCATCGACATGACGAGGAGAAGGAGAGAGGGATAGAGAGAAAAAAAAAAGAAGAAAAAAAAAAAAGAAAAGTGTGAAAGAATGACGCCGACGCGTCGAAGTTTTTTCGTGGATGAATTAAATAAAAAAAAAAAAAAAAAAAAAAAAAAAAAAAAAAAAAAAAAGAAAACAAAAAAATAAACAATGAGGTAGACGTGTAAAGTGCAAGGCCGAGATTTCTTGTTTTTTTTTTTTTTTTACTTTTTTTACTTTTTCCTTTTTTTCTTCTTTTTTATTTTTTTTTTTTTTTTTGTTAGGATCGATCGATTAGTCGACGTCGACGATGAATACACGAGCGAACAAACAAACAAATAAACAAACAAATAATCGTACTAGAATTATATTAGCCTCGCGTATTTTTTTTTTTTTTTTTTTTTTTTCTTCTTTTTCTCTTTTATTTACAGAACGAGCGACCAAATAGTTCTTAGACTTATTTTAAAAGATCGATTATTCTTTCCTTTTGAAGAATTCCTTTTAAACTTGCGCGTAATGCTTAAGGCTTGTTTGTTGTTTGACAATTTGAAGACAAAAAAAGAAAAAAGAAAAAAGAAAAAAAAGAAAAGCTCACTCAAAAAGACTCTCTCAAGAGTATAATTTGTAATTATCTGTATAATCGTATGAGGAAGAACGCTTGAACATTTTTTTGATTTCTTCTTTCCCTTTTTTTTTCCTTTTTTTTTTCTTTTTTCTTTTTTTTTTTTTACCCCGAATCATTCTTCATAATCAATGGCAAAGCTTCGAATTGTTCTCGTGAACATCGTCTATATTAGAAATTGATCGGCCTAATCGAAGAGAATCGAACGGTGAATTTTTTTTCCTTTTTTTTTTTTTTTTTTTTTTTTTTTTTCAATGATCTGACTGACCGACTGACGTACAGAGACGGATAAGACGGTGGACGGGATGGAGTGTGGATGGTAGGTGGGGTGATAACGAAGAAAACGAACGTAAAGCAGTTATTAAACGTGACGCGGGATACGAACCATTACTATTACGTTACTATTACTAATAAGTTTTAACCTGGTCGTAATTTTACCGCTAGAAATAATATTGCATTTTAATTTTATTATCGTTTTAAAATTGAACTCTGTTGCAGGATTTAGTTAACCGACAGAGCATACGATTATAGATCTCCTGACTGTTCTTGGTAGTTTACGTATCTAATAAGAATAAAATTTACAGGATTCGCGATGGATACGCGACGGTAACGCATTTTTAATACAAGCCGTTAATAAGCAAATCGGCCTGTTTACGGTTCGACGTATCGTGACTAATGAAGCACGCATTTCTTCTGCACGCGGCTCGAATAAAATTATATTCAACGTATGCACGTACATATATATATATATATATATACAATCTCCGAGTGCGCGTGAATGCTCATCCGTATATAAGTGTGTGTGTGTGTGTGTGTTTGTGTGTGTATGTGTTTGTGCGAGAGCTCACACGAACGTCGATCGGATTTGAAACGAAAAATTAATTTTTATTACAAATATTCTTTACTTCTTTTGTAAATTCTAATCGATACGTTCTCCCTATTACATTTATTTCCATACGTATAATTTTAACGCGACTAATTCTAATGACATTTGAAATGAAACTTCTAATATAGATAATAAAATATATCTATACGATTGTATGAAATATATTTTAAAAGTATTGTCGATTAAACGAACGGACGGACGGACGGGAATCAATCGTAAAAATTTATAATATTTTATTACAAAAGTTTCCATCAATCATTCCTTCTGTTTTTTTTTTTTTTTTTTTTTTTTTTTTTTTTTTTTTTCATTTTTCTTTTTCTTTTTACTAAAATTCTATTCAATATATTTCATACGAGTATTAGATTATATTAGAACGAACGATCTAACGTTACGTATTACGAAAAAAAATTGAAATAAAATGGACAAAAAAAAATAGAAAAAGAGAGAGAGAGAGAAAGAGAGCTAAAAAAGAAAAGAAAAGAAAAGAAAGAAAATAGAAATTCAATGCTACGAATAATTTCAACGTCCTCTCGTTGCGTTGGTTTCTAACGAGCTTGCGCTTAGAAAATCGCTCGTCGTTGGTAATTAATTATTAAAACGGCAATGCCGGAGACAGCTCGTTCTCTGTCTTTTCATTCGCGTGTTCCGACAACGACGACGGCCGACGAAGCTGTAAGAAAAAGAGAGAGTGAGAGAGTGAAAGAGAGAGAGAGAGAGAGAGAGAGAGAGAGGTGCAAAAAAGAAGAAAAAAGAAGAAAAATAGAGGAAAGAAAAGGAGGAAAGAGGAGGAGGGAAAGAGGAGGAGGGAAAGAGGAGGTGGGAAAGAGGAGAGCAACGATCCAACTTGGAGGGTTCCAACTTCTTCGTAAAACCTTTCACCAGGCACGCACGCACGCACGCACGCACGCACGCACGCACGCATTCACGCACGCACACACGAAAGAAATTCTCTCTTTCTCTCTTTTTCTTTCAAGCCTTGGCTACTAACATCAACATGCGCGTAATACGACACACGCATACACAACGCGCGAGACGTGAATCTTCGATCAATCGTTTCGTTTTATTCTCACTCACAATACTTCATTTATTATTATTATTATTATTATTATTATTATTATTATTATTATTATTATTATTATTATTATTATTATTATTATATATCTTTCCATCCTTTTTCACAGTTCATTTTAATTGTTCCTCCCTATTTTGGGACTTGCTCCATTAAAATATGTATGTATAATCACAAAAAAGAAAAAAAAAGAGGAAAAATTGTTCTCTCTCTCTCTCTCTCTCTCTCTCTCTCTCTATCTCTCTCTCTCTCTCTCTGTCTGTCTCTCTCTCTCTTTCTCTCTCCTCTTTCGTCCTTGTCACTTTTTGAAACTTAATCAAAAACGATCGAGACTAATTAGTGATTTAATCGAGTACACGAATCCCTCCCGGCACACACACACACACACACTCGCACACTCGCACATGCACGCACCCACATATATATATATATACACACATAAAGAAAGGGAGAGAGACGTGATATTGAATTTTATTATCGAAGGACGAAATCTCTCGATCATATATGCCGATCGATATCACCGATTGCAAGTCGGTGTGCTTTGATCCTCTCCTCGTAACCTTTAACCGTAAGAATATTATTCATATACATATATGCTTACGTATATATATATATATATATATATATATATATATATATATATATATATATATATTTATATCCATTATACGTTTACTCGTACGAGATGCACACGTTTAACGACGAAAGACGATGATCGAAATAAATGATCGATTGATGAACTCTGGCCATGCAACCTCATATGCAAATTAATTTATTATCATCCAATGAGTGAACTCTTGGATTAATCGAAGCAACGATTCGAACGTGTTAAAACTTTTATTATATTTTCAATAATTGACTCCAATTAATTATACATTATCGCGATATATAATAACGATTGGATTCAATCATTTTTAATATAAATATTACTATATCTTAAAGTATATAAGTTAAAGTAATTCTTTTAAAATTATATATATATATATATATTAATTTATTTATTTTTATTTTCTTTATAAATAAAAATTTTATCGAATCCTATTTATTTTATTCGTTTAAACGTTCGTGATTGACGATTTCAATGTTCGTATTTATATATATATATATATATATATATATATATTAAATCCTTGAAAATTCGTCGGACATCGATCGTCCTGTTTTCGTTATTCGAAACGCGCACGCTCGAAACATTTCGCAAAGGCGAAGCTACCGTACGTGGGATCGGGCAAAGCCGAATATTTCAAAGATTCCAATAACATCTCGGCGCCCTGATCGAGCCAGGAATGCAAGTACGTGGGCCACGAGGCGAACGGAGACCGTAGAACGGGGAGTGCAATATAGTCAACTCGCGTGCCAGTCTTCGAATGTAAGCAAAGTTCAAACAAACGCGCGTTTGCTTCTGCGCGATACGTCCATACTTATATATATATAACACTGTCATATACCATTTCTATCTAATTATTTCACGAAGAAATTTATTTTTATATTTTATTAAAATAACACTTTTGTATTTTTTATCGCATCTTAAAAATTTCTACATCTTTCTCTTTTTGTCTCTCTCTTTTTCTCTCTTTCTCTCTCACCGCTAAAATATCATTGATTTTTATCCCCATAAATTTCAAATCACGTATTTGGAAAAATTCAAATACACACTATAAATAAATATATGAAATATTATATAATTTTTCTTTCTCTCATATTAAATCAATGCAGTAACAAATTTTGATCGACAATGGATCATCACGAAATATCATAAATTTCTTTCGCGTTAAAGTTTTCCAAAGATATTTCTTTCTTTCTTTCTTTCTTTCTTTCTTTCTTTCTTTCTTTTCTTCTTCCTACAATCTTTCTCGTACAAAATTAAATACAAATTTATTCGAAATAAACGAGAGATACGTCGTGAAAGAATTTTATCAATCGTCAATTTATTATCTCTGAGGTTTTGCCATCTCGTTATTGTTTTCGAAAGGGGGAGGAAAAAAAAAAAAAAAAAAAAAAAAAGAAAAAAGAAAAAAGAAGAAAGACAAAAAAAAGAAAAGAAAAGAAAAGAAAATAAGAGACGAAAAATCTTTTGAAGAAAGGGTGTGATGGATACGTCGGACCACGTTTCTCTCGCACGTGTAACTCATAAGGCCTATGGCCTTATGCGCGCCCTGTTTTACGGCACAGCCGGTCGGTCGTTCGGTCTATCTGTCTGTCCCTAACGCACACACTCGTAAAAAATCATATCTAACAGCATCCGGTCGTCATCATCCTATACTCTCTCTCTCTCTCTCTCTCTCTCTCTCTCTCTGTGTCTCTGTCTCTGTTTCTCTGTTCTCTCTCTCTC
>NC_062197.1:1861786-1865874 GCF_912470025.1 Vespa velutina
CGTTAAACAAAAAAAAATGGAAAAGAAAAAAGAAAGAAAAAAAAAGAAAAAAAAAAAGAAAAAAAAAGGAAGAAAGTGAGAGAGAAAGAGAGAGAACATCGGCCTAAAACAAACAAAATTTTTTCGCACGAGATCATTCACCTCAAGCGAGAAACGACATGAGTACTTACGCTTTGTCTCTTCTCTCTCTCTCTCTCTCTCTCTCTCTCTCTCTATCTCTCTTTATCATTCATTTTCAACCAAAATGCCGTGTACTTCCCGCGGCTAATCCGTCTCGACTTTCGTTTGAAACTAGACTTGTCACGTTTCAACAATTCGGAAGTATAACAAAGACCTTCTCTTACTACTTTTTTCCTTTCTATCTCCTTCTCTCTCTTTCTCTTTGTCTCTCTCTCTCTCTCTCTCTCTCTCTCTCTTATTCTTTATTATTTCGGCTATGAAAAAAATGTATACATCCACGATCGTCGAGAAAAAAAAAATTAATATCGAGTTCCTTCAATATAAGAATAAAATATAACCTTTTAAATGTAATATCTTAAACATAATTAATTGATTAATTAATTAAATGAATTAACATTTTTAATTATTATTATCGATCTTTTTCTTTAAACTTTACGGAAGTATCGATTGAAATTAATTAATTATTATTAATTAATTAAAATTAATAATCATATCAAATAATTATTTATTAACATTTTTTCCTTTTCCTTTTTAACTCTTATACATACAGATTACGATTATCTGACATAATTGATTATTAAATCAATTAATTATTCCTAAAACACTTCTTGATCATTGATATCGACGTTGATCTTTAATCAATCCATTAAAAAAATATCCAATATAATTATATCGATTAATTTCCGAAACAATTAACAATTATTAATTATTAATTATTGATTAGTAATAATATGCAATTGAAACAATTAATAAGATTGTCGATAAAGTTTTTTTTTTGTTTCCTTTGAACATACAAAAAACATTGTCCGATTATTATAATTATCTGGCATAGTTTATTAATTAATTTGTGAAATTATTAATGTAATTAATAAATAAATAAATAAATTAATTAATTAATTAATAACATGATTAATGTCAAAATAATTACTATCCATTGATATTCAATATTTTTCATTAGCTCAAAATTATTGTAAGTGTTTATTAATATTTAAGAGAGACAACGGAGAAACGAAGAAAAGGTAAAAGAAAGATAAAGGAATAAAAGGGACGAAAAAAAAAAAAAGAAGTTGCAATACAAAGCGTCGTTTTCAATAATACGACAGCATGATTTCGTTGTTGGCATTTAAAATGCGATGTTGAAAATAAAATACCATCCCATGGTTAGAATATATCCTTCGAAAGAACGGCCTGGCACCCACACGATTTCTCTTTGTCTATTTTCGTCCTCTTGTTTTTCCAGTACAACCCCTGCCACGTCAGGAGAAAACTGTCTAAGGGAGATAGAGTGAAAGAAAGAGAGAGAGAGAGAGAGAGAGAGAGAACACGAGATAGAGAGAGGGAGAGGGAGAGAGAGAGAGAGAGTAAGAAAGAGAAAGTAAGTTGTATTTATAGGACTGGTGGATGAGAAAAGGACCGGATGGAAGGACGCAAACGTTTAATTCGATCTTAGGGATCATAAAAATAACTATACTGCATTCTTCGTAGTTCCGTTCTGTGGAACTCGTAAAAAAAAAAAAGAAAAGAAAAAGAAAAAAAGAAAAAAAAAAAAAAAAAAAAAAGAAAAAAGTAGTGAAGAGAAAGTCATAAATATGAAAAAAAAACCTTTCGGCAATGTTAACGAAAAAATTTCTAATAACAATTTTATGACAAATCTTTTTACGCTCGGATAAATTATATGTTTATATAATTTATAAAAATAATTTTCATTGATTTCGTCATTAATTCGTTATATGATAATTCACAATAACGACGTTCTCCTTATAACGTGAAAATTAATTTTTCTTCTTTAGGACGAACGTGAAATGAGAGATAAGGAAAGATAAGAAAAGAAAAAAAAAAGTAAAAAAAAAAAAAACAAAAAAAAAAAAAGCAAAGAAAAAAAATAAATTCTTCTGAATGAACTTCGATCAAATTGTATTATTCCTTTTGATACGTATATTGTAAAAATTTCATTTTATACAGTTTTAAAGTCATAAAGACGGATTGTCAAATTGCAAAGTGTAATTTGTACGTAAGACACATTGGAAAATGAAAGGGACGTAAAAAAAAAAAAAAAATATTCTCACTAAATTTCGATCAAATTGCATTATTTTTATGATAGATATATAATATTTTTTTTTCTTCTTTTTTTCTTCCCTCCGCCCACCCCCAATGTTTTATATTTTTTACAATTCGATTGATGCATAATTAATATTTTCCCTTTTGGAAAATTTTTATATTTTCATATATTCTACAGTTCGATTGATGGTTAATTAATATTTTTTTTTTTTTCCTTTTTTTTTCGCCTTTTTTTCTTATTTTTTTTTTTTTTTTTTTTTTTTTTTTTTTTTTTTTTTTTTTTTTTTCTTGTAAAAACGGTACAGTCGAAATTTATTTTGACAATAGTAAAAGAAGAATTAACGATACGACGACATGGAAATAATATCTTATTACATGAAGGAGAATAAAGCGAATAGCGAGAAGAAACGAGAGTGAAATCCGTTTATTTTCATTTCCTTCCGCAAACAAACAAGTTCCTTGCACCGTTAAATCTACCACGAAGCGATTCGAATAATTCGAGGAATTTTCTACTTCGTACAAATACACGCATACATACATACATACATACATACATATATACATATATACATACATAAATACATACGTACATACATATATACATGTGTATGGCGAAGTATATAAGTATAGAACTATATGTATAATCAATGATTTACAGAATCATTGAGAAAAGATCACAGTCTCTCAACGAAATCAAATTTATTTCTAAAATCTTAATCCTTAACACTGTTATCATCTATCTTGACATCAAATTATTCTTATCAATTCTATCGAGCTAAATTTGACATTATACAAACGCAATTTTCTATAAATAATTTAAAACGTTTAAATTTGATTTTATCTGATTTTTTATTTTTTTTCCTTCTTTCTTTTTTCTTTTTTTTTTCTTTTTTTTTTTCCAAATACTTTGTAACCACGCAACATTTTATCAAGATCCTTTCTTTCTAAAAGATTTACTTCGTAAATTAATTAAGGAGTTGTAAGGTAAAAAAAGAAAAAGAAATTAAAAAATTAAAAAGTGCAAAGGATTAATCCTCTAATATCTTTATATATATATATATGTGTGTGTGTGTGTGTGTGTGTGTGTGTGTGTGTGTGTGTGTGTGTGTATAAAAGAGAAAAAAAAATTAGAATTAGAATTAATTCGCGAAAAATTAAACAAAATTAATTCAATTTGCGTTATTAATCTCGAACTAATGTAATAATCTTCACATAAGATAGATAAATAGATAGATAGATAGAGAAAGAGAGAGAGAAAGAGAGAGAGAGAGAGAGAGAGAGAGAGAGAGAGAGAGAGAGAGAGAGGAAACACGAGATACATCTCTTAAGTATTTTAATTTGTAATTATTTCTTCAAAGAATTAAATGAACGCAGTTTACATTGAGCCTCGTCTGGAATAATAATAATAATAATAATAATAATAATAATAATAATAATAATAATAATAATAATAATAATAATAATAATAATAATAATAAAAAGAAGAAGAAGAAGTTCTCGACCTCGATGGACCCCATCATAAATTCTAATTCCATGCTGTAGAGTCTTTCTCATGTAATGGGAAGAAGAGAGGGGAAATGGGGTGAGAGAGAAAGAGAGAGAGAGAGAGAGAGAGAGAGAGAGAGAGAGAGAGAGAGAGAGAGAGTGGGTTCAAACAAGAGGATGGTGACAATTGCTGTTAATTAATCGTGACCGAAAGTGCCATCCTCGCGGTTAGTATTACTCTGATAATAATTCTTTCGTGGAATTAAGTTCATGACTGAATCTCACGAGGAATCATTTTTTTTTTATTCTACAAATAGAAGTACATATACACGTAAAATATAATTATTAACCATCAATCGTACGGA
>NC_062197.1:1866374-1876374 GCF_912470025.1 Vespa velutina
ATAATCGTGCGAAAGAGAATGAAATAGTAAAGTACACGAATCTCGGACAATCGACTTGAGGACTTGAGGTGTAATTAATAGTCATTCGTCCGGCCCCCTCCCCCACCCTTTTACGGACCATTAAGTACCGACTATGCAGTTTTCTTTTCCCTTAGACACGAGGAAGGATATCAGATTCTGCATAATTATTGGTAACGAAAGAAAAACACGTCGTGTTGCTGATCGCGCGACGCGTTACTACAATGTTCGTCCTACTACCTATTACGACAAGTAATATCAATGGATGGTAAGGTGAAGGGAAGGGAAGGAAAGGGAAGGGAAGGGAAGGGAAGGGGGCGAGGGTTCTAGAAAGATAGAGACAGAGAGATAGGTTAAATTCTTAGGCTAAGTAATCGTTAAAATTCTATAGAAACACCGTAGCTCGATCGTGGTCTATGGTAAGACGAGAAAAGGAATCTTTGTCTTGTACAAAATTAGCATATAGTGGAACGTGTATGAGAGAGAGAGAGAGAGAGAGAGAGAGAGAGAGAGAGAGAGAGAGAGATAAATGGAGAGTAAAGTTTCTCGTTGGTGCAAATAATCAAAATAGGTAGATCAGTTGAAAGTCATATGACTCTTTCTTCTTTACTGAGATCGATTTGGAATTTTTATATTTTTCAATCTTCGTTTTCTTTTTTTTCTTTTTCTTTAATTAACAAAAAAATCGTAAAAATAGAAATTGATTATTGATATACACACATATATATATATATATACATTATATATATGAACTGTTGATTTTGAAAGTGGGACAAGTCCATTTCTTTCTCTCTCTCTCTCTTTCTCTATTTTTTTTTTTTTTTGTTTTTTTAACAAATGAAAACATAAATTTTATGTTAATTTGTAAGAAGAATTAGCCTTAAATATTTCTTTTTCATATAATGGACTCGCCTCACTTTCTCAAAATCAATGCCTCATATATATACGTGCATAAAAAATATATATTTATAAATGTACATAAAAAATGCATATATATATATATATATATATGTGTGTGTGTGTGTGTGTGTATGTGTGTGTATGTGTAAAATACATAAAAGTACACGTAAGTTTTGCCAACAACAAATTATTATCCCGAAGAAATCCTATTGATAGGATGAAATATATATATGATGGAAGAAAAAGTTTAGGTGAAACACGCGTATACTTTTTACCGGTTCAATCGGAAGAGGTCGTATTATGCTCCTTTTGCATAATAATTTTACATTTGCGAGCCACGAGACTCGGAGAAGATTAGACCAATAAAATTTTCACCCTCTCGACACGAGAACTCTTACCCTCTCTATATATCTCTCTCTCTTTCTATCTCTCTCTTTCTCTTTCCCTCTTTCTTTGTAAGAGACTTTACGAATTCATTCATTCTCCCTCACGAACGTAAAAAAATGAACTTGTTCCGTCGTCGTCGTCGTCGTCGTCGTCGTCGTTGTCGTTGTCGTTGTCGTTGTCGTCGTCTGGCGTTGTCGGGCATCGTCGGTCGACGTCGAGCGTCGTCGAGCGTCGTCGAGCGTCGTTGAGCAATCGAGCGTCGCATGCAAATCATGAATATCTGCTGCGTTCATAATACTCCTAATACACAAGATAGAAAGAGATGGAAGAAAATCAGGTTCGTTCTGCTAGAAAGAGAGAACCGTAGGGAATCGATGGAGCAAAAGAAGGAAACACGATATCTCGGAGTTTGTATACCAAGCTCGACGTATATTATCGTACGATAATGTCCGTAACATTTCACGAGTCGTTTATCATTATGTATTGGGCCGCTCGTAAAGCTCCTTTCGAGTATGATTCTGAGATTGATTAACCTTTTCCACCTTACTTAATTCTTTCGTTCTTTTTTTTTTTTCTTTTCTGTTTTTTTATCCTTCTTTTTTTATTTTTTCTTCATCACCCCTTTTAATCCAACCCCCGATCGAGTTTTATATTCTCATTTCTTTCTTTTCTTTTTTTGTATTCTTCTTTTACTTTTCCTTTTTTTCTTCTTTCTTTCTTTTTTCTTTTTTCTTTCTTCTTTTTTTTTTTATTGCTCTTCATACGACAATAATAATTTTTGATCTCTAAGCGAACATTTAAAAAAAATGTACAAATTCTTCGAATTACGAAATAATAAATAAACAAACGAATAAATATAGCGGGGTAAAAAGAGAATGGTAGAATTGTGTGGAAAAAAAAAAATAAAAAAGAAAATAAAATAAAATAATGAGATACGGCGCGAAATTTTCGAGCGACGTTAATTGCGATACCGTGTAAATTACCGAAAAAAAAAGAGAACGAGAAAAAAAAAGAAATGAAAAGAAAGGGAGGAAAAACAAAAGCAAAAAAAAAAAAAAGAGAGAGAAAAAAAATATCGTCGTACGCGCATTTAAAATGTTATGGACGCTCGTTAAAATTCGTCTTTACGTAGATTACGTGTCGTAATAAATAAAAAACAAATTTCTTCGTGTTAGTTGAAATATCAAATATCAAACTTTTCATATCGGAAAATGGTATGTACCTGAGTTTTCGTCTCTCTTTATATCGTACAACGACTCTTTAAAAAACGTTCTATGCTTTTCCTATAGCCAGGTATATACACATAACACACACACACACACACACACATACACATATATGTATATATGCATAACTCAAAGCTTTTCACGTATTTTCAAACAGAAAACTTACATGCAATGTACTGCAGCATATAAAAGATATACATATACATACATATATATATATATATATGCGTATATACATACATATATACGTGTACTTCTGTTCCTATATAAACGAGAGAAGGGTTGAAAAAAAAAAAAAAAAAAAAAAAAAGGGAACAAAGAGATAAAAGTGAAAGAAAGATAGAGAAACAGTAAGAGATAGAGAATAGAAATAGAGATAGAAATAGGGGAAAGAAAAGAAGAAAGAGAGAGAAAAAACTGACTATAGTCGTTTTCGTTTTCGTCCATCTCTTTTCTTTCTTCTTTTTTTTTTCTTTTCTTTTCTTTTCTTTTTCACGACGAGATGCGGCAAACGCATATTCACATGTGATTTATCTTCAACTCCAACAAGAACATTCTATCCTCCTTCTCTCAGACTTTAACATATACTTACAAATATACACATAAATACTCATACATACAAATACATATATATATATATATACACATACAGAAAGAGAGAGAGAGAGAGAGAGAGAGAGAGAGAGAGAAAGCATCGAGAAGCTGGCCTGCAGTCAGCAGCTCGGACACGCGAGCGCGCCCCCTCGGAAGAAAATCTTGTGAATGAGCAGGTTCTCCATTCACTTTTAAACGGAGTGTAGAACTCGTAACGAGGCTCAACGCCTTCCATCTCTCTCTCTTTCTTACTATCTCACTATCTCCCTCCCTCCCTCTCCCTCTCTCCCTCTCTCTCTCGCTCTCTCTCTCTTTGTCTCTCCCATACAGTCTTTCCCTTATGATCTATACTATCTCCCTCTCTCTCTCTCTCTCTCTCTCTCTCTCTCTCTCTCTCTCTCTCCCCCTCTCTCTCTCTGTATTTCTCTATCTCTCTCTCTCTCTCTCTCTCTCTCTTTTTTTCTTTCTCTCTCTTATGATCTATACTCTTTCTTTCTCATATCATATTAGATCGTTAAATCCGATGGATAGATAGATAGATAGATCGATCGATCGATCGATCGATCGAATTTACCGATAAACAAAATGAGAAAATAGAATCGTAAACAAGCTTTGTGAGATTATCGTTAGAATTGGAAAGTTTATATTTAAAAAAGCAAGAGACAAAATTAAAAAATATAATAAAAAAAAAAAAGAGAGAGAAGAAAAAAAGGAAAAGATTGAGAAAGATTAAAAAGACAAATATTAATATCTACGGCGAGAGAAAAAAAAAAAAAAAAAAAAGAAAGGATGAGTGAAGAAAAAGGAAAAGAAATAAGAAAAAAAAAAAAAAAAATTAAAGATTGAAAAAACAAGACTTCTGTTATTTTACGATACGAGCTTGTACTTTTATACAATCTGACAAATAAAAATAAAGAAATAAAGAAATAAAATTGATGTAAAAAAATGTGTAGAGAATGATCTTAAAAAAAAAAAAAAAAAAAAAAAAAAAAAAAAAAAAAAAAAAAAAAAAAAAAAAAAAAAAAAAAAAAAAAAAAAATGTAATTGATTTTTAAATTATCATCCAAGTGATACTTTTCAGGTTCATCCTGTGTAACAATCTGGACCAATCGTTGTCCTTGTCTCAATCTCATCTATTTCTTAATCTTTCTCTCTCTCTCTCTCTCTCTCTCTCTCTCTCTCTCTCTCTCTCTCTCTCTCTCTCTCTCTCTCTCTCTCTCTTTCTCTCTTTCTCTCTTTCTTTCTCTATATCTCTATCTATCTATCTATCTATCTATCTATCTATCTCTCTCTTTTTTTTTAACTTCCTACGTTGAAGGAGTGAACGAAAACGACACTTTCGCACGTGCACCTGCAATTTATCACAGCTTACAATCCAATGTTTCAGGAAACCAAGGCCAATTTCAGGAAGTAGTCATTCGTTCTAGTTCGCAATCTAACCACGAGATTAAACGTTGGGAATATATGGGAACACATTTGTGGATGCGTACGTACGTGCTAGAGCATAATGCGTATCACCACATGCTTACATACATACATACATACATACATACATACATACATACATACATACATACATACATACATATATATATATATATATATACGTATATGTAAAATTAAAAAAAGAAAAAAAAAAAAAAATAGAAAAAGAATACGTTAAAAATTTTTAACAGATGTTATAGAAATTGTATTATAAGAGAAGAATATTTTTTCTTTAAAAAGTTTTTTTTTTTTTTTTTTTTTTTTTTTTTACAAATTCAAAATATTTTGTTTCTTCTTTTTGTTAAACCTTGTATATCAGAAAAATCTATACTTCCGATTTAATATTAATAATTCTGTTTTTGTTCTCTTTCTTTTTGTATTTTATTTTATTTTATTTTATTTTATTTTATTTGAATTATATGATCCTACGTATGTGTGCGTGCGTGCGTGCGTGCGTGTAAAAGAGATAGAGAGAAAGAGAAGAGAGAAAAGTAATCTCGTATATCTTATCTTCTTTTAATTTTCTTCCTTATGATCTATATCAAAACATATATATATATGTATATATATATATATATATATATATCGTCGTTCTTTCTCAAGCTTCTATTATCGGTACACTTTCTAGCAAATACAATCATTATCGAGTTATTGAGTCATTACCAACTAAATTACTCGCTACGACATAATCGATGGCTATAACATCGATTCTCCCTCGAAAATCTTCATTTTCTATATACTCATCTCGTGACTCATAACACTGTAATATATAAGCCACGATGATGCAGTTCCCTTTTTTATTTTCTATTTAGAAAATGAATAAAGAAAATTTTCCTTGAATTATATCATTTCAATTTAAAAACTTAGACATTTAATTTAATGTCTAAAACAAAGAAATATATATGTATATATATATATATATATATATATTATCATCAATTGTCCTTATGTATTATACAATACTATTTGCTTTTACTAATCAATAAAATAATTGTAAAAAGAAAATAATAATAATAATAATAATAATAATAATAATAATAATAATGAGACGTGCGTAAATTTATACGAAATGAGAGTAAAAAAGGAATGACGTATAAAAGATTATAAAAAAGAAAAGTATTAACTTTTATTCTCGTCATGTACTATTACGTTGTAACCAAAACAATGTTATAATTTATTTTTATTAAAAAGGATCGAGTAATATTTGAAAAAAAAAATAAAAAAAAGAAAAAAAAGAAGAAAAAAAATCATCACTATTTATCATTATTGCGTATAATTGTAATACATATTGTATACTGCGAACGACATTATTATTTACTTTTATTACATAATAAATTAATTCTAAAAAGCATCACTATATCTTATCGTTATCTATTATACAATATATATATATATATATAAACGACATATTTACTTTTACTGAAAAAATAAAAAAATAATTCTAAAAGAAAGAAAGCAAAAAAAAAAAAAAGAAACGAATTCTAAGAGAAAGAAAAAAGAAGAAGAAGAAGAAGAAGAAGAAAATAATAATAATAAAAATAGTAATAAAAAAAAATATGACATAGATCAAATTAATACGAAATTAAAAGAAAAGAAGAAATTGAATGGGAAATAAAGAAAATGTAAAGCAATAATATTACGAATAGTCTTTTACGATCGTCCTATAAAGAATCGTGATACTTTTTATCGAGTTCATTTCACGATTGGAAAAGAATGAAAAAGAGATAGAGATAGATAGATAGATAGATAGATAAAGAGAAAGAGAGAGAGAAAGAGAGATCTCATTGGTAAAATGCCTCTTGCAAAATGATATTAGAGTTAGAATCGCTTAGCGGATAAGTCAACAATGAAAGTTTTGCACATACACACACACACACACACATACACAAACACACACATAATACTTCCGATACGATTCATCGTCCTTTGTTTACGGGTGCAAGGCGTGCAAAAGAGAGTTCAGTTGTTCGATCCGTAAAAATTTTCGATTCACCTCTCTCATGGAGTAACATATTATCGTTGCGGCATCACGATCTAATAATATATTGTATTAGATGTGTATATAGACGTATATAGATCTATATATAAGGTGACCCAAAAGGTTCCCAAATGGATTTTTTTTTCTTTTTTTTTATAAATCCATTTATTACATGCTCTAGAATTATTCCTATTATTATCTTAATCTTTCCTATTATCTTGTAGACCTATTTATTTTCTTTCGTCGGATCGATTTACAAATTACAACGGCCATGTGAGAAATATACTATTTTTTTTATATTTCAACCTGTAAAAGAAAAAAAAAAAGAAGAAAAAAAAAAAAAGGAAAAGAAAAGTATTGACTTGAAAATAATCTCGATAATGAGTTATTAGATTTTTGATCGTCCATTAGAAACTATATTGATTCACTCATGTATACGCGCCTTTACGTGTACCATATATATATATATATATACATATATATATGTATAATAAAACGATGAAAGGTATAAGATTTGTATAAATATTCGATATATATATGTCATATATACATAGTCCATATATCTATCTATCTTTTTCTCTTTCTTAGACATAGAGCATTATAAGAGGTTAAAGTTACACATCCGAGTTAGCTTTGCAGTTGTGAAACAATGGAAAAAAACGCAAATGTATTCAATACATATATATATGTATATACGCATATAATGTATATAAGTAGCTTCCTTACCTTCCTATCTGCATTTATGTCGAAGGAACGAGATAATGACACATCTTGAGCTCTCGATATAAAATAGGGCCGTTCTAATTCTCTCTAATCCGCGTACACACAAGATTTCCTTATCTCGA
Organism: Vespa velutina; assembly: GCF_912470025.1. Lineage (NCBI taxonomy): Eukaryota > Metazoa > Arthropoda > Insecta > Hymenoptera > Vespidae > Vespa > Vespa velutina. The sequence continues at coordinate 1,873,808 of NC_062197.1, forward strand.
ATTTCAATCGGCACGCTTTTCAAGTCAACGTTTCACTATTACTACTACTACTATTACTATTACTTCTTTTATGTATTCATGTACATATTTATATATATATATATATATCGACACATATATAAAATAGACTTTTCCAAGTCACGATCTTCACTACGATTATTTTCCACGATACCTTTTTAAACGCTTTTTTTGTTTCGAGTATAAGATCGTACATATAAGATTTTAAGGTTATCTATCTTTTATATATCTAATTGCTTCGTTAATTAATATACTCGAATGAATGATATACCGATGTAATTAAATATATATGAACGTAAATAAAAAGATTCAAATGATAATGAAAATATTTCAACTTTACTTTCGTATATATATATACATATATATAAGTTTGCGCCATATAACCCTTGTTACTAATAAATTAAACGAATTCTTTGAAGACGTTACGTGTATGTATAACGATGTTTTCCATGAAAACATATTGTATATGGTTCCTCTTCGATTACTCTATACCACGCACAAACTCCAACGTTTCTATTCTTATTATTTATGTATGAACTTACATACATATATATATATATATATATATACGCGAATTGCGAGAAAGTTCACAAGGAAAGTCGAACGTCCAGGTAATATAATGGCGTCGAAGAAAAAAAAAAAAAAAGAAAGAGGAAAAACAAATGACTGCGGAACGAATAGATACTACGTTAATCAAATAAAATATTAATAACGTTCGAATTCGTGCTCATACGTAAAGGCGGGAAATACGTGGATATACGAAATTAATATTCGAATATCGAATGAAGAAAGAAATTTAATAGATCGGAGAGAGGAGGGAGGGGGTGGTGGAACAGGGAAAAGGGGAAAAAGTCATACGAACGTGATTAATATACGATATCAAATATGATTTTGATTTATCCAGAATACGATTTATTATTATCTCGAAAGTTTTGTTTGGTATCTGACCTTCGACCAATCGCTAAATCCCTAATACATAGATTATATACGGATTATGACGATCTAATATAAAAAGAAAAAAATGTATGTAAACAATAAATGATATACGTATACTTACATGAATGCGTTGTCTAGCAGAGCGAGGATCCTCTAAAGCGATTGGCGTAGTCGATTAACACCCGCGAGAAAAATCGCATGAGCCACACCGGAATATTATTATCTATATATATACATATATATGTGTGTATGTATATACATATATATATACATATATATATATATAGGTATATTCACCGAACCGAGGGTCGGGAAATGCGTATATCGTGCGTCTAACCTCTTCGTACGAAGCAAACACGAGCGATAGGTCGGCTCTGTCACTATGATTGCGAACGCCTACATCACGAAATTTCCCGAGAGCAACGAGCGTGTGTGAATTGAGTCGCTCGATTAGTGATCTTCAGACAAAGATAGATAAAAAGAGAGAGAAAGAGAGAGAGAGAGAGAAGAATAAAATAGAGTAAAGTAGAGAAGAGAAAAAAAAAGAAAAGACGGCGTCGCGACGCAAAGGCGTCGTCTTTGGTTACGAGTGGGGGATGATTAGCCTGATCGTAGGAACGAAAAAGAGCCAAAGAAAAAGATGAAAATCGTCAATTAAAGACAAATTCCTACTTCGTCGTTTTCTCCAAATTCGAACTCTTCCTCTTTTGGCATCTGCGTAAGGTACGTGAACGATGTCAACTATGAGGATCGCCGTTATCTATCTCTGTGTATATATTCTCTTTTTCTCTTTCTCTCTCTCTCTCTTTCTCTCTTTGTATATGCGCGCCTCGCGTAATCCGAGAGGATCCGTTCGTAAAGCCGCGCTCTTGAACCTTCGCGTCCCAAGCAGAGACTGAAGCGCCTACGTGCAGTCCACCCGTATAAATGCCGCGTTTTCAAAGTCGAGCTCGAGATCACTGCGTCTCCGATTGGTCGATGAGCTCCGACAATATGTTTCAGAGGGCGCCAATGAACGAAGCGGACCAACGAACGCGACGAGTCGATAAATAAAAACATTGTTGATATCTATCCAGCGGTCGGTAATGTAGTAACCTTTCTTTTCCTCTTTATTCTTCATTAATTTTTAACGTTAGAAAAATCATTGAAATTTTTATTTATTCTATCATTTAATTTTTAATTTACAATTGTTATATAATCTCGTAAATATGTAATTATTTTAATATTTTATCTTTTTTTCAATATCGTTTTGCATATGTTTCGTATTAGAAAAAGCAGGTGTATTGGTTCATAAAGCGGAACCCGTATCGTCATGGAAACACACATGCTACGCACAGTCGTTCGATTTCATACTTACAATAAAGATCGAAACTGGTGCTTTGAAAAGTTTTCTCTATAAAATTATCGAACGTTTCTGTAAAACGTTTTTATATTTTGTTTATATATATATATATATATATATATAAAGACGTTAGGGTAGTTTACCTTACTCGATGATATGAGTACGCAAAATGAAAACGATGAGAACGTAGAAGAGAAGAGATCTAACTTGAATTTAAGAAAGATTCAAAAATCGAAATGTTTTAAGAGTTTTGTGCAATTAAAACATCAGG